>NC_041228.1:9984909-10034004 GCF_002837175.3 Physeter macrocephalus
CCCGGCCCAGAGGAAAATGCAGAGCCTGGAGAGGTGAGTCTTTCATCGAACCCTCACAGCCACTCCTTTGGAAGCGAAATCCTTTCCCTCTGGACTCTCATCTGAGCACGCAAAAGAAGGAGGCAAGGGCTTCCCTGGTGGCGCAGTGGTTGAGAGTCCGCCTGCCGATGCAGGGGACGCGGGTTCGTGCCCCGGTCCGGGGGGATCCCACATGCCGCGGAGCGGCTGGGCCCGTGAGCCATGGCCGCTGAGCCTGCGCGTCCGGAGCTTGTGCTCCGCAAAGGGAGAGGCCACAACGGTAAGAGGCCTGCGTACTGCAAAAAAAAAAAAAGAAGGGGAGAGAAAGGCCGAGGGGCTTTTGGACCTTTCGGAAGGGCCACTGGTCAGGGTGACAGGCTCTGGACTAGGTCTAGATAGATCCGTGGAATTCTGGAAAATCTTGATCCCACGCTCCAACCTGCCTGCTGGGTCTTCCCAGAGGGTGTGTTGTTCTTGGACTGGGCCCTTCAGTAGCCGAGGAGAGAACGCTCTCTACCCAGCGCCCAAAGAAGCATTCTCCTCTGGAGGCTGCCAAGGCGAGAATCAGGTGGAGGCCCGTGGAGCATGCCCACTCTTGGCCCCTTCCCGGGCTCGATGACATCCACTCCTACACACTGTTGGCCTCCCGGGCTGGGCATGGGCGCCGTGCTTGGTTCCCCATCCATTCCTGCTTGGAAGAGAGGAGAGGAGTCCTTTTACATCGTCTCTCGCCCACGGCAGACATTGGGCCTCCTGCTTCTAGGCAGCCTTCCACCTCCCCATCACCCAGGGCTCTGTTCTTTACACAGCAGTTGGAGTGATCCTTGCAGATGGTAGAATGGATCGTAACACTCCCCTGTTTAAAAGTCTGCAGGGGCTTCCCTGGCACGGAAAATAAAATTCATATCATCACCAAGACCTACAGTCTTGGTATCCAAAGTGTGGTCCACCAGCCTCGGGGTGGGGGAGGAGGCCTGGTTAGCAATGCAGAACCTCAGGCCCCACTCCAGACTTGCTGAGCCAGAAGGCACATCCGTATCACACTGAAGTGTGAGACACCTCTACAACCCACGTGGGCCCAGTGGACGGAGCCTAACCTTGACTCCTTCTCAGAATCACCTGCGGAGTTTTCACAGCGGCCATGCCCAGCCCCCAGGCCCCAGGGATCCTGAGTCAATGGCTCCTCACTACCACCTGGAAGGTAGGCTTTATGGGTCCTGCACCTGCAACCGAAGAAGCCAACTCTCAGAGAGGTATGGCATCCAAGGGCACCCCGCCGTGCAGACGCTGGGACTGTTAGATGGATTCATCTCTGGCTGCAGAGGCAAGGGGAACTGAGAGTACGGGCTCTGGATCCAGGCTTCTCTGTGTTTGATTCCTGCTGCACCACATACAAACCGGGCAAATCATTTATCATCTGAGCTTTATTTTCCTTATTTGTAAAACAAGGATAAAAAAGAACTTACGTCACGGCGATGGTAAGAAGATTAAATGAGATCCTGGGCTTAGCATGGCATGTGAAGAGCTTAGTAAATGTTACCTGCCACTATTATCATTGTTATTTATTTTTCCTCACCCTCAGATTTTTGGCCCTTTAAGCAACAGAAGCTCTGAATTATCTGGCTCTAGGCTTTTTCTCTAGTGGTTCCATGGCCTATGTGGCACAGTGAAAAAGGCATGAGATTCGGAGTTCTCTTGTTTGTTGTATGATTTCAACAGGCCACTAGGCCTCTCTAATCCTCTGTGTTCCTTATCTGTGAAATGGGGACATGAACACCCATCTCCAGATTTGGGCTGAAAATAGGATGTGAAGTCAGGTACCAGGCCTGATCATACTGGGCCTTAGTCAGTCTGGTCTTGTTAGAATGTGTGTCACGGTACACCATCAAAGCATCGTCCTTGAAATTTCCCCCTACATCATACCTACATAGACCGATGTCGCCAAAAAAAAAAAAAAAAAAAAAAAAGCACAACCTAAAGTGTGAGAACTATGTTTTATTCGGCAGATTTTTCTGAGGACTGAAGTCTGGAAGACAGCCTCTCAGATGGCTCTGATGGACTGCTCCAAAGAGGTAAGGGGGAACCAGGATACACAGGAGTTTTGCAACAAAAACCAGGTGGCCGGAACATCAAAAAATTACTGTTAATTAAAGAAAACCAGACCTCTCAAGTTAATGAATTTAGCATTTTCTCTGTCTGGGAAGATGCAAGAGTCTGGACTCATTGAAATCATTCCTTTGATATGCCCCTTCACTACCTAGGGTCAGTATCCTACGTTTCTCTATCCCGAATCTCCTCAGGGTGGCACAGCTGTGGCAGCTACAGTGGCTGCTGGCTTGATGGTTGCAACAGCCTTTGTTTACTTATATGGCAGGCGACATTTTTCATCCACAGTAATAACCTTGAGCGGCAGGGCCCCGAGGGTAAGATGAATTCCTCTCTCTGGACAGGAGTCCAGCGTTGGCATTCTAGGCAGACCCCACTCTCTGTCACGGCGATGGTAAGAAGATTAAATGAGATCCGGGGCTTAGCATGGCATGTGAAGAGCTTAGTAAATGTTACCTGCCACTATTATCATTGTTATTTATTTTTCCTCACCCTCAGATTTTTGGCCCTTTAAGCAACAGAAGCTCTGAATTATCTGGCTCTAGGCTTTTTCTCTAGTGGTTCCATGGCCTATGTGGCACAGTGAAAAAGGCATGAGATTCGGAGTTCTCTTGTTTGTTGTATGATTTCAACAGGCCACTAGGCCTCTCTAATCCTCTGTGTTCCTTATCTGTGAAATGGGGACATGAACACCCATCTCCAGATTTGGGCTGAAAATAGGATGTGAAGTCAGGTACCAGGCCTGATCATACTGGGCCTTAGTCAGTCTGGTCTTGTTAGAATGTGTGTCACGGTACACCATCAAAGCATCGTCCTTGAAATTTCACCCTACATCATACCTACATAGACCGATGTCGCCAAAAAAAAAAAAAAAAGCACAACCTAAAGTGTGAGAACTATGTTTTATTCGGCGGATTTTTCTGAGGACTGAAGTCTGGAAGACAGCCTCTCAGATGGCTCTGATGGACTGCTCCAAAGAGGTAAGGGGGAACCAGGATACACAGGAGTTTTGCAACAAAAACCAGGTGGCCGGAACATCAAAAAATTACTGTTAATTAAAGAAAACCAGACCTCTCAAGTTAATGAATTTAGCATTTTCTCTGTCTGGGAAGATGCAAGAGTCTGGACTCATTGAAATCATTCCTTTGATATGCCCCTTCACTACCTAGGGTCAGTATCCTACGTTTCTCTATCCCGAATCTCCTCAGGGTGGCACAGCTGTGGCAGCTACAGTGGCTGCTGGCTTGATGGTTGCAACATCCTTTGTTTACTTATATGGCAGGTGACATTTTTCATCCACAGTAATAACCTTGAGCGGCAGGGCCCCGAGGGTAAGATGAGTTCCTCTCTCTGGACAGGAGTCCAGCGTTGGCATTCTAGGCAGACCCCACTCTCTTTTCTAATGCTGAGGGAATTGAGAACCCAAAGGTGAAATGCAATGGGTCACCAACCAGGGACACCTCAGCCCAGTCTGAGGGGCAGAGAGCACAGGTTCTGGAGTCCCGCTATCTAGACCGATGTCGCCAAAAAAAAAAAAAAAAGCACAACCTAAAGTGTGAGAACTATGTTTTATTCGGCGGATTTTTCTGAGGACTGAAGTCTGGAAGACAGCCTCTCAGATGGCTCTGATGGACTGCTCCAAAGAGGTAAGGGGGAACCAGGATACACAGGAGTTTTGCAACAAAAACCAGGTGGCCGGAACATCAAAAAATTACTGTTAATTAAAGAAAACCAGACCTCTCAAGTTAATGAATTTAGCATTTTCTCTGTCTGGGAAGATGCAAGAGTCTGGACTCATTGAAATCATTCCTTTGATATGCCCCTTCACTACCTAGGGTCAGTATCCTACGTTTCTCTATCCCGAATCTCCTCAGGGTGGCACAGCTGTGGCAGCTACAGTGGCTGCTGGCTTGATGGTTGCAACAGCCTTTGTTTACTTATATGGCAGGCGACATTTTTCATCCACAGTAATAACCTTGAGCGGCAGGGCCCCGAGGGTAAGATGAATTCCTCTCTCTGGACAGGAGTCCAGCGTTGGCATTCTAGGCAGACCCCACTCTCTTTTCTAATGCTGAGGGAATTGAGAACCCAAAGGTGAAATGCAATGGGTCACCAACCAGGGACACCTCAGCCCAGTCTGAGGGGCAGAGAGCACAGGTTCTGGAGTCCCGCTATCTGGATGCACATTGATTCTACCCTTATTAGCTGTGTGACTTTAGGTAAGTGGTTTAACCCCTCTGTTCTTCATTTTCCCTGACTGTAAATTAGGGCCGTACCATCTACCCCACTGAGTGACTGTAAGGGTGGAATGGGTTAATCCAGGCAAACGCTTTGAGTCATGTTCAGCACATGGCAAGAGCTCCGTAACTGTTCTACACTCACTCCCTGGTTAGCTGCGGTGTCCCTTTTGCGATCCCACCTAACAGGACTTTAATCCAGGCAAACGCTTTGAGTCATGTTCAGCACATGGCAAGAGCTCCGTAACTGTTCTACACTCACTCCCTGGTTAGCTGCGGTGTCCCTTTTGCGATCCCACCTAACAGGACTTGCGATGTTCTGTTCGTTAATCTTGTTTTCCTGTGAGCTCATCTCTGTGTTCCCAGAGCCTAGCAGCAGAGGGCTGGATACATATTGGTGTTTATGAGTATTATTATTTTTGTCAGGAGGAATAAGAGTGCTCAGAGATCAGCTGACGTGAGCTAGATGCCTGCCCACCAGTGTCACAGGAAGTAGGCTCCAATTAGCAAGACCTGCGGTCATAGTCCAGGAATGCCTGGTCCCAGGCCTGGAGTAACCCTAATCACATCAGTGGGAGAGAATTACTCACCACCTGTGCTGTGCCAGGGGCTGTGCACACGCACACCCCTCACTTACGCCCGTGGTGTTGGAAAGACTGGCAGGTGACAATTCATCACCGGAAAGAAAGCATTCTCACTGTCAGCCAATCACCAAACTCTCAGACTTATCAAACTCTCTTTCTGTCCACGCTGAGTCAGGCAGAGAGGGAGCTTTCAGACTCTTAGAGTGGAGCATCTGTCAGAAAAGCAAACTTTTCTCTTGCTAAAACTGACATTGATGCATTTTATGCAATCAAAATTCTATCTTTTTACCAAATTCTAAGTCACTTAGGAGTCCCTTCTTGTGAGGAGGTGAGAAAAACCTTCCCCTTGCATAGGTACATTTTCATGCTGTTTTTACAAATGCTCATACAGCACTATTCTGCCAGACACTGTTTAAGTACTTTATAACTATTAGCTCATTCTAACCTTCATAATGACCCTTGGAGGCAGGTAGCATACCCCATTTTATAGATGAGAAAACCAAGGCACAGAGAGGTAATTGTCCAAGACCCACAGCTAGTATCACAGAGGCAAGGGTCTACTAGCTTGGCTCCAGAATCTGGGTCAGATCCCTAGGCTGTGTCATGTCATTTAATTCTTGCAGCCTTCGTTCTGTAGCCATCCTGCAAGGTAGCTGTTTCCTCAGAGGACACTGAGGCTCTGAGAAGTTCACTTTGCTCAAGGTTACACAGGCTTAAGTGACAGGGCTACAGTGGGAATTCACTTTTGTCTGACTCCAAAGTGACAGCAGGTTGAGCTGAATGCTCAGTCCATGGTGGAAGAATATTCTACCTTCATAGGTGTCAATACCGTGGGCGCTTTCCTCACATCTCCTGTGGGCAGTCAGGAGCTCCCACTACTTGAATTCCCCTTTCTCTTTTTCCATTTTCTTTCTTTATCTCCACCTCTCACAGTGTTTGGAACCTGTAGTTGAATGTTGGATGGTGGCGCTGGTAATCAAGGGCATCTTTGCCTCGTTGTTCACTATAACGGGAGTGTTGCTGATATTTTCCTCTTTGTTTTCCAAGGACATTGAAGTACTGGTGGTTCCTTGGGGAACAGGCAGAGCCTTGCAGAGGGAGGAAGAAGGCGGTGGTACTGACTGTAGCTCTGCCTCTTGTTTGCAGGGGAACTTGGACAAGTTATGTAACTTCTCTGATCTTCTATGCTAACATTTAGAGTTGGCTAAGATTTGGGGTTGGTTGATTAGATTTTTTATTTTTATTTATTTTTTGCCAAGCTGCGTGACTTGCGGGGTCTTAGTTCCCTGACTAGGGATTGAACCCATGTCCATGGCAGTAAAAACGCTGAGTCCTAAACACTGGACTGCAAGGGAATTCCCTAATTTAGTTTTTTTAAGCTGCACAATATTTAAATTACAAGAAATCTTAGAAGTACCTCTAAATACAAAATTGCATCCTGGGGGCCACAGAGGGCTCTGCAGAACTTAAGTCTGGAAATCAATGGATGAGGTAACACCAAATTTGCACGATCACATGAAGCCAATGGGATTGGTGTATTCATTTCCTAGGCCTATGGTAGCAAATTACCACAAGCTTGGTGGCTTAAAACAATAGAAATGTATTCTCTTACAGTTCTGGACCAGAAGTTCAAAATCAAAGTGTCTGACAGGGTTGCAGTCACTCCACAGGCTCTAGGGAAGAATCCTCCTTTGCCTCTTCCTAAACTTCTGTGGCTCTAACCATCCTTGCCTGTGGCTGCATAACTCCAGCCTCTGCTTCCATCCTTACATGAGCTCCTCCTCCATGTTCTGTGCCTTCTGTCTCTTACAAGGACACTTGTCATTGGATTAGAGTTCACCTGGATATATTCCAGGATAATTTCAACTCAAGATCCTTAAGTTGGGACTTCCTTGGTGGCGCAGGGGTTAAGAATCCGCCTGCCAATGCAGGAGACGCGGGTTTGTGCCCTTGCCCAGGAACATGTCACATGTTGCAGAGCAACTAAGCCCGTGTGCCACAACTACTGAGCCTGCGCTCTACAGCCCACCAGCCACAACTACTGAGCCCATGTGCCACAACTACTGAAGCCCGCATGCCTAGAGCCCGTGCTCCGCCACAAGAGAAGCCACCGCAATGAGAAGCCTGCTCACCGTAACTAGAGAAAGCCCACATGCAGCCAAAAAGACCCAACGCAGCCGAAAATAAATAAATAAATAAATAAATAAATAAAGATCCTTAAGTTACATCTGCAAAGACCCTTTAACCAAATAAGGTCATATTCAGAGGTTCCAGGGATTTGGACATGGATGTATATTTTGGGGGCCACCATTCAACCCACTACAATCAGTAATAACTTTTAAGCATCTACTATGTGCTAAGCACGCCAGGGACACAGAGGTAATCAAGACAGAAATGCTACTCACTGGGAGCCTCTAGGCTCCTTTGACAATCTCTACTGAATTTCAGACTTTAGCATTGATGTTTTCTTTCCTCCCTCCCTCGTCCCTTCCTTCCCTTTAAAGATGGGTTTATGGAGATGTAATTTACAAATGGTAGCGTTTGCCCTGTGTGGGTAAACAGCTGGGGAAACAGGCTTAGAGAGGCAGCATAATTTCTTCAGCACACACGGAGAGGAGGTGGCAGAGACTGGGGCCTGAACCTATGTTCTCTACCACCGGAGCCCGCCTCAGTCTCCATGGTCTGTACTCTTCCTCTGGATGCCTCCAACTCCTCATCTGTCGCCTGAGGAGGCTAGCAAGATGGTTTCTAGAAACCCTGAGAGCTCTGACCTTGGAAACTCCCACGGTGAAGTGCAGGGGAACACTCCTTATTCAGAGGAGACTTCCTGGAATGGAAATTTGTATGCCTCCTATAAACCTTGCCCATTTGTGTCTTATGTCCTGTTAAGTGGATTTACAGCTTCGGAGATCTCATTTCAATTTAACCAATCCTCACAAAACGGACAAGCGATTGAAATGATTCCTGTGAAGAAGCTGCAAGCTGAGGACCATGTTAATGATGCCAACCCAGGGAACATAGGAGAACGGCTGACTCCCTCCACCTGCAACCCCTAGCGTTTGCTGCTTTTCAGCTAATTACAAGAGAAAAATAATGGCCGTCTAAGTATACCAATCACAAAGTTGGTCGAAAGACTTAAAAAAATTATCAAGACTGATATTTGAAATAGGGTCTGTGGTCCACTATCATTAGTGATGACTGTGTCCTTGAGTGAATATTGTGTGTTGACATAGCTAGTGAAAGGGTGAAGCCATTGCAATCGCCCGGACATTTAGAAAATCTTTCAACTGGTTAAAGCCATAATATACTCAACCCAGCCCTTTATCAAATTGGATTAAATGTGATAATTTTAAACTTATTACTTAAGGTCATAATCCATCGGTCAAACCCTTGCTACTCTTGCTATGGTGAAATGGCTGAAGAAATATCTAAAAACTACACAGTGACACATTACAATGGACTCCTTGGTCATTAAATATTGTTGGCAGATGCACAGAACTTTTGCTGAAGAGTTGGAGATAACTTAAATAATTCAGTGTGAGAGGTTTGCAATACAATTACTTTCCAAATTACAATTTGGGAAGTACAAATGTTTCCAACATATTTTAGCTTACGCTATTTCTAGATTCTTCATTTCAGTAATGAAATACATTAGAGCACCCTTTCTTGTCAGCCCTTAAAGGAAAGAGATACCAGAAAAAATACATTTTCAATAGTAAATGAATTTCTTAACAAATTGCAAACATTTCTTAAGCAATATTTTTGGTATTTATGTTGACAGGAATGAAAAGAAAAAAAAAAAGGTAAATTTCACCAGCTAGTACTATACGCGAAATTTATTGCTGCATTTTTCCATAGCAAGCTATTGAAGCCAGGAGGTTAAAGTCACAAAAGCACAGAGCAAAATAGGATTTCACTGATGTGAATCATTGTACAGAGGCAAGAAGTTTAAAGTATAGCAGAATCTTTACAATACTTTGTAATTAGATAGGGAGTGCACCTGAAAATATTTTGCTCAAGCAGAGATTCTCTTATTCTCTTTTGGCAAAGTATTTGAAACAGTGAATGAACATAAAATCAAGGGTTTCAAATTTTTTGACTTTTTCAAGGCTGACACGGGACTGTTGGGAGTAAGCTATAATAGATACATTTGAAAAAACAGAAGCATGCACATAAGTTGTTCCTGCAGGTTAAGTGTCATGATTTAATAATGAATGAGACAGTAACTGCCTTTCAAAAAAACCTTATAAACCACAGTGAGATACCATCATACATGCATCAAAATGGCTAAAATGAAAAAGACAGACAATACCAAGAGTGGGTGAGAATGTGGGACACCTAGAACTCCCACAGGGCAGGGAATGTAAATTCATGGAACCTGTTCCGGCAACTGTTTGGCAGTATCTACAAAAGCAGAACAAAAGCAAACACAGTGACCCAGCAATTCCACTCTAGGGATATACCCAACAGAAATGCAAACATATGTTTACCAATAGATGGTTCTGAGTGCACAGAGCAGCACTTTTCCTAATACTCGAACACTGGAATTTACCCAAATGCCCACCAAAAGTGAAATGGATAAACTCATTGTTGTGTATTCACACAAAACAGTACTGCATACGATGAGAATGAATAACCAGGACAACCCCAGTCGTATGGATGAATCTCACAAATGAGATTTGAGCAAAAGGAGGCAGACACAAAAATGGGTGCCTCCTATGGGATTCCACTTATATGACGTTAAATAAAACACACACAAAACTAATCTGAAAGTTAGGAGAGTGGAGTGGTTACCCTTGGGGGTGAGGGGAAATAACTGGAAAAGGCACAAAGGGGCTCTTGATAACCGGGCTGTAGATAATACTTCTTGATCTGTGTCTTTAACCGGGTGTGCTCACTTTGTAAAACTACATTGATCTGGACAATTATGTTACGAACGCTTTCCTGTATGCATATTATTCTTGATTGAAAAGAAGAAAAGGATACTTTTTATGTGAAGACAGTGATTGAGCACTGAAGATTTGAATCATTTCCAGTGTTAACATTGTTAAAAATGACGTATATAACCTATACCTCTATTCTTGAAAAGATTGAAACAGAATATTCTAGCCTGTTTTAAGCTTCTAAATGAATTGTTATTGGATATTAAACTAGGTTGGCTTTTTTTTTTTTTTTTTTTTTTTTTTTTTTTTTTTTTTTTTTTGCTGCACTGCGTGGCTTGTCGGATCTTAGTTCCCCAACCAGGGATTGAATCTGGGCCCTCAGCAGTGAAAGTGCAGAGTCCTAACCACTGGACCATCAGGGAATTCCCCTGAACAAGTTTTTTTTTTTTTTTTTCTAAATCCAATAAATTGTAGGAAAAATGGATCATCATCAGGCAAGTTGGAAATTTACTTGCCAAATTTCACCAAATACCTTTGCATAGTTGGTAGATGGAATTGAAAAATAAGGATTATGACGGAATAAGGCTATCATGTTGCATTTATTTCATTTGAATCTATATATTTTTGTGAGGCTTCTTTTCCAACAATGACAGCAACTAAAAGCAGGTGTCAGACCAAACTGAATTTAAGACCAAACTATTAATCGCTATGTCATAAAGATTCA
This sequence comes from Physeter macrocephalus, assembly GCF_002837175.3. Lineage (NCBI taxonomy): Eukaryota > Metazoa > Chordata > Mammalia > Artiodactyla > Physeteridae > Physeter > Physeter macrocephalus. The sequence goes on from NC_041228.1 coordinate 9,995,462, forward strand.
ACCAAGGCTGAAAAAAACTAGGAAAGCAAAATCACATTGATCTCACTACAAATTCTTTTATTATTATCAGTGATTTTTCAGGAAAGCCAAAAGAGTTCTGAGGTATTGCTAAATAAAATAAAAATTACTAAAATTGCTTAATTCTCTTGAATTGCCATATATGTTTTATAATATCAATAATATATTAGAATAATGGTATTTATATATAAATTAAAAATACATACACATACATTGGAGGTGCATGCTCAAAATTTTGTTATCAATATGGTGCTAGATCAAAAAATGCTCAGAGACCACTGGTCTACACCAGCATTTAGCCTTTAGAAACAAGTGATTTTAGTTGATGTGGGTCAGGAGTCAGGGAGATGAAATTTTGAATCCTAGCTCTGCCACTTACTAAATGTATGATTTTGAGCAATTAGTCCATGTATCCGGATCTGGGTTTTCTCATTAGCAGAATGGGAATTTAACACCTATATGGAAAAGTTTGTTGAGATAATTAAAATGAGTCAATATATGTACATTTCTTAGCACCTTGGCTGGCTGATGGAGGTTTTAATCAATAGTCACTCCTACTGTCATATAGTTGTTTAATAGTGTTTTCCAAACTTTCCTCGTAATAAAGGTCTCCTGGGTGCTTGTTAAAAATGTTTTAACAATTTTTTAAATTGTTAAGACATTTTAACAAAATGTCTAAGCCTCAGGTGCTCTGAATTAGAATCTTCATGGGTGGGGCCTTGGAAGTTATATCTTTAGAAGATGATTCTTATGCTCAAGCAAGTTTGAGGAAGACTGATTTACAAGGTGCTGAAGCTCTCTTTCCTTTCGTGATCATTCTCCATATCTGAGTCTTATCTCCTAAGCCCCATGAACCCCCATAGGACCATCTCTGTCCTGCACAGGGTCTAGCAGGGAGTGCTGTGAGCCACTGTGTGTGAAGGCCAAGGTGAAAGCTCCATGTCTGGGATGATAAGAAAAAGATGGGTCTTAGCTGGCAGAGCATAGCAACGGGGAGACTGGGAGAGGCAAGAGGCCGAGATCTCAGCAGGAGAGGGGCAGCATGAAGAAATGGAAGAAAATTCCCCCTTGCCGTGGGCCTTAGAAGTAGGACTAGGTCCTTGGGGGGCAGAGTGGGAGACTTTGGAGGCAAAGCATGGCACACAGGCACACTGGGCCAGCTCTGAGTCATTAAGTCCTAGGTCCAAGGTGGGAGCTGACCACAACTGAGACATAAAGTCAGATCGGTCCAGGAGTAGGAGGACTTGGGGTTTTATCATTTGATCTTGGCAAGAATCCATACATTCCATTCCTAGTGAGAACTATGTTTTATTCGGCGGATTTTTCTGAGGACTGAAGTCTGGAAGACAGCCTCTCAGATGGCTCTGATGGACTGCTCCAAAGAGGTAAGGGGGAACCAGGATACACAGGAGTTTTGCAACAAAAACCAGGTGGCCGGAACATCAAAAAATTACTGTTAATTAAAGAAAACCAGACCTCTCAAGTTAATGAATTTAGCATTTTCTCTGTCTGGGAAGATGCAAGAGTCTGGACTCATTGAAATCATTCCTTTGATATGCCCCTTCACTACCTAGGGTCAGTATCCTACGTTTCTCTATCCCGAATCTCCTCAGGGTGGCACAGCTGTGGCAGCTACAGTGGCTGCTGGCTTGATGGTTGCAACATCCTTTGTTTACTTATATGGCAGGTGACATTTTTCATCCACAGTAATAACCTTGAGCGGCAGGGCCCCGAGGGTAAGATGAGTTCCTCTCTCTGGACAGGAGTCCAGCGTTGGCATTCTAGGCAGACCCCACTCTCTTTTCTAATGCTGAGGGAATTGAGAACCCAAAGGTGAAATGCAATGGGTCACCAACCAGGGACACCTCAGCCCAGTCTGAGGGGCAGAGAGCACAGGTTCTGGAGTCCCGCTATCTGGATGCACATTGATTCTACCCTTATTAGCTGTGTGACTTTAGGTAAGTGGTTTAACCTCTCTGTTCTTCATTTTCCCTGACTGTAAATTAGGGCCGTACCATCTACCCCACTGAGTGACTGTAAGGGTGGAATGGGTTAATCCAGGCAAACGCTTTGAGTCATGTTCAGCACATGGCAAGAGCTCCGTAACTGTTCTACACTCACTCCCTGGTTAGCTGCGGTGTCCCTTTTGCGATCCCACCTAACAGGACTTGCGATGTTCTGTTCGTTAATCTTGTTTTCCTGTGAGCTCATCTCTGTGTTCCCAGAGCCTAGCAGCAGAGGGCTGGATACATATTGGTGTTTATGAGTATTATTATTTTTGTCAGGAGGAATAAGAGTGCTCAGAGATCAGCTGACGTGAGCTAGATGCCTGCCCACCAGTGTCACAGGAAGTAGGCTCCAATTAGCAAGACCTGCGGTCATAGTCCAGGAATGCCTGGTCCCAGGCCTGGAGTAACCCTAATCACATCAGTGGGAGAGAATTACTCACCACCTGTGCTGTGCCAGGGGCTGTGCACACGCACACCCCTCACTTACGCCCGTGGTGTTGGAAAGACTGGCAGGTGACAATTCATCACCGGAAAGAAAGCATTCTCACTGTCAGCCAATCACCAAACTCTCAGACTTATCAAACTCTCTTTCTGTCCACGCTGAGTCAGGCAGAGAGGGAGCTTTCAGACTCTTAGAGTGGAGCATCTGTCAGAAAAGCAAACTTTTCTCTTGCTAAAACTGACATTGATGCATTTTATGCAATCAAAATTCTATCTTTTTACCAAATTCTAAGTCACTTAGGAGTCCCTTCTTGTGAGGAGGTGAGAAAAACCTTCCCCTTGCATAGGTACATTTTCATGCTGTTTTTACAAATGCTCATACAGCACTATTCTGCCAGACACTGTTTAAGTACTTTATAACTATTAGCTCATTCTAACCTTCATAATGACCCTTGGAGGCAGGTAGCATACCCCATTTTATAGATGAGAAAACCAAGGCACAGAGAGGTAATTGTCCAAGACCCACAGCTAGTATCACAGAGGCAAGGGTCTACTAGCTTGGCTCCAGAATCTGGGTCAGATCCCTAGGCTGTGTCATGTCATTTAATTCTTGCAGCCTTCGTTCTGTAGCCATCCTGCAAGGTAGCTGTTTCCTCAGAGGACACTGAGGCTCTGAGAAGTTCACTTTGCTCAAGGTTACACAGGCTTAAGTGACAGGGCTACAGTGGGAATTCACTTTTGTCTGACTCCAAAGTGACAGCAGGTTGAGCTGAATGCTCAGTCCATGGTGGAAGAATATTCTACCTTCATAGGTGTCAATACCGTGGGCGCTTTCCTCACATCTCCTGTGGGCAGTCAGGAGCTCCCACTACTTGAATTCCCCTTTCTCTTTTTCCATTTTCTTTCTTTATCTCCACCTCTCACAGTGTTTGGAACCTGTAGTTGAATGTTGGATGGTGGCGCTGGTAATCAAGGGCATCTTTGCCTCGTTGTTCACTATAACGGGAGTGTTGCTGATATTTTCCTCTTTGTTTTCCAAGGACATTGAAGTACTGGTGGTTCCTTGGGGAACAGGCAGAGCCTTGCAGAGGGAGGAAGAAGGCGGTGGTACTGACTGTAGCTCTGCCTCTTGTTTGCAGGGGAACTTGGACAAGTTATGTAACTTCTCTGATCTTCTATGCTAACATTTAGAGTTGGCTAAGATTTGGGGTTGGTTGATTAGATTTTTTATTTTTATTTATTTTTTGCCAAGCTGCGTGACTTGCGGGGTCTTAGTTCCCTGACTAGGGATTGAACCCATGTCCATGGCAGTAAAAACGCTGAGTCCTAAACACTGGACTGCAAGGGAATTCCCTAATTTAGTTTTTTTAAGCTGCACAATATTTAAATTACAAGAAATCTTAGAAGTACCTCTAAATACAAAATTGCATCCTGGGGGCCACAGAGGGCTCTGCAGAACTTAAGTCTGGAAATCAATGGATGAGGTAACACCAAATTTGCACGATCACATGAAGCCAATGGGATTGGTGTATTCATTTCCTAGGCCTATGGTAGCAAATTACCACAAGCTTGGTGGCTTAAAACAATAGAAATGTATTCTCTTACAGTTCTGGACCAGAAGTTCAAAATCAAAGTGTCTGACAGGGTTGCAGTCACTCCACAGGCTCTAGGGAAGAATCCTCCTTTGCCTCTTCCTAAACTTCTGTGGCTCTAACCATCCTTGCCTGTGGCTGCATAACTCCAGCCTCTGCTTCCATCCTTACATGAGCTCCTCCTCCATGTTCTGTGCCTTCTGTCTCTTACAAGGACACTTGTCATTGGATTAGAGTTCACCTGGATATATTCCAGGATAATTTCAACTCAAGATCCTTAAGTTGGGACTTCCTTGGTGGCGCAGGGGTTAAGAATCCGCCTGCCAATGCAGGAGACGCGGGTTTGTGCCCTTGCCCAGGAACATGTCACATGTTGCAGAGCAACTAAGCCCGTGTGCCACAACTACTGAGCCTGCGCTCTACAGCCCACCAGCCACAACTACTGAGCCCATGTGCCACAACTACTGAAGCCCGCATGCCTAGAGCCCGTGCTCCGCCACAAGAGAAGCCACCGCAATGAGAAGCCTGCTCACCGTAACTAGAGAAAGCCCACATGCAGCCAAAAAGACCCAACGCAGCCGAAAATAAATAAATAAATAAATAAATAAATAAAGATCCTTAAGTTACATCTGCAAAGACCCTTTAACCAAATAAGGTCATATTCAGAGGTTCCAGGGATTTGGACATGGATGTATATTTTGGGGGCCACCATTCAACCCACTACAATCAGTAATAACTTTTAAGCATCTACTATGTGCTAAGCACGCCAGGGACACAGAGGTAATCAAGACAGAAATGCTACTCACTGGGAGCCTCTAGGCTCCTTTGACAATCTCTACTGAATTTCAGACTTTAGCATTGATGTTTTCTTTCCTCCCTCCCTCGTCCCTTCCTTCCCTTTAAAGATGGGTTTATGGAGATGTAATTTACAAATGGTAGCGTTTGCCCTGTGTGGGTAAACAGCTGGGGAAACAGGCTTAGAGAGGCAGCATAATTTCTTCAGCACACACGGAGAGGAGGTGGCAGAGACTGGGGCCTGAACCTATGTTCTCTACCACCGGAGCCCGCCTCAGTCTCCATGGTCTGTACTCTTCCTCTGGATGCCTCCAACTCCTCATCTGTCGCCTGAGGAGGCTAGCAAGATGGTTTCTAGAAACCCTGAGAGCTCTGACCTTGGAAACTCCCACGGTGAAGTGCAGGGGAACACTCCTTATTCAGAGGAGACTTCCTGGAATGGAAATTTGTATGCCTCCTATAAACCTTGCCCATTTGTGTCTTATGTCCTGTTAAGTGGATTTACAGCTTCGGAGATCTCATTTCAATTTAACCAATCCTCACAAAACGGACAAGCGATTGAAATGATTCCTGTGAAGAAGCTGCAAGCTGAGGACCATGTTAATGATGCCAACCCAGGGAACATAGGAGAACGGCTGACTCCCTCCACCTGCAACCCCTAGCGTTTGCTGCTTTTCAGCTAATTACAAGAGAAAAATAATGGCCGTCTAAGTATACCAATCACAAAGTTGGTCGAAAGACTTAAAAAAATTATCAAGACTGATATTTGAAATAGGGTCTGTGGTCCACTATCATTAGTGATGACTGTGTCCTTGAGTGAATATTGTGTGTTGACATAGCTAGTGAAAGGGTGAAGCCATTGCAATCGCCCGGACATTTAGAAAATCTTTCAACTGGTTAAAGCCATAATATACTCAACCCAGCCCTTTATCAAATTGGATTAAATGTGATAATTTTAAACTTATTACTTAAGGTCATAATCCATCGGTCAAACCCTTGCTACTCTTGCTATGGTGAAATGGCTGAAGAAATATCTAAAAACTACACAGTGACACATTACAATGGACTCCTTGGTCATTAAATATTGTTGGCAGATGCACAGAACTTTTGCTGAAGAGTTGGAGATAACTTAAATAATTCAGTGTGAGAGGTTTGCAATACAATTACTTTCCAAATTACAATTTGGGAAGTACAAATGTTTCCAACATATTTTAGCTTACGCTATTTCTAGATTCTTCATTTCAGTAATGAAATACATTAGAGCACCCTTTCTTGTCAGCCCTTAAAGGAAAGAGATACCAGAAAAAATACATTTTCAATAGTAAATGAATTTCTTAACAAATTGCAAACATTTCTTAAGCAATATTTTTGGTATTTATGTTGACAGGAATGAAAAGAAAAAAAAAAAGGTAAATTTCACCAGCTAGTACTATACGCGAAATTTATTGCTGCATTTTTCCATAGCAAGCTATTGAAGCCAGGAGGTTAAAGTCACAAAAGCACAGAGCAAAATAGGATTTCACTGATGTGAATCATTGTACAGAGGCAAGAAGTTTAAAGTATAGCAGAATCTTTACAATACTTTGTAATTAGATAGGGAGTGCACCTGAAAATATTTTGCTCAAGCAGAGATTCTCTTATTCTCTTTTGGCAAAGTATTTGAAACAGTGAATGAACATAAAATCAAGGGTTTCAAATTTTTTGACTTTTTCAAGGCTGACACGGGACTGTTGGGAGTAAGCTATAATAGATACATTTGAAAAAACAGAAGCATGCACATAAGTTGTTCCTGCAGGTTAAGTGTCATGATTTAATAATGAATGAGACAGTAACTGCCTTTCAAAAAAACCTTATAAACCACAGTGAGATACCATCATACATGCATCAAAATGGCTAAAATGAAAAAGACAGACAATACCAAGAGTGGGTGAGAATGTGGGACACCTAGAACTCCCACAGGGCAGGGAATGTAAATTCATGGAACCTGTTCCGGCAACTGTTTGGCAGTATCTACAAAAGCAGAACAAAAGCAAACACAGTGACCCAGCAATTCCACTCTAGGGATATACCCAACAGAAATGCAAACATATGTTTACCAATAGATGGTTCTGAGTGCACAGAGCAGCACTTTTCCTAATACTCGAACACTGGAATTTACCCAAATGCCCACCAAAAGTGAAATGGATAAACTCATTGTTGTGTATTCACACAAAACAGTACTGCATACGATGAGAATGAATAACCAGGACAACCCCAGTCGTATGGATGAATCTCACAAATGAGATTTGAGCAAAAGGAGGCAGACACAAAAATGGGTGCCTCCTATGGGATTCCACTTATATGACGTTAAATAAAACACACACAAAACTAATCTGAAAGTTAGGAGAGTGGAGTGGTTACCCTTGGGGGTGAGGGGAAATAACTGGAAAAGGCACAAAGGGGCTCTTGATAACCGGGCTGTAGATAATACTTCTTGATCTGTGTCTTTAACCGGGTGTGCTCACTTTGTAAAACTACATTGATCTGGACAATTATGTTACGAACGCTTTCCTGTATGCATATTATTCTTGATTGAAAAGAAGAAAAGGATACTTTTTATGTGAAGACAGTGATTGAGCACTGAAGATTTGAATCATTTCCAGTGTTAACATTGTTAAAAATGACGTATATAACCTATACCTCTATTCTTGAAAAGATTGAAACAGAATATTCTAGCCTGTTTTAAGCTTCTAAATGAATTGTTATTGGATATTAAACTAGGTTGGCTTTTTTTTTTTTTTTTTTTTTTTTTTTTTTTTTTTTTTTTTTTTTTGCTGCACTGCGTGGCTTGTCGGATCTTAGTTCCCCAACCAGGGATTGAATCTGGGCCCTCAGCAGTGAAAGTGCAGAGTCCTAACCACTGGACCATCAGGGAATTCCCCTGAACAAGTTTTTTTTTTTTTTTCTAAATCCAATAAATTGTAGGAAAAATGGATCATCATCAGGCAAGTTGGAAATTTACTTGCCAAATTTCACCAAATACCTTTGCATAGTTGGTAGATGGAATTGAAAAATAAGGATTATGACGGAATAAGGCTATCATGTTGCATTTATTTCATTTGAATCTATATATTTTTGTGAGGCTTCTTTTCCAACAATGACAGCAACTAAAAGCAGGTGTCAGACCAAACTGAATTTAAGACCAAACTATTAATCGCTATGTCATAAAGATTCAACCAAGGCTGAAAAAAACTAGGAAAGCAAAATCACATTGATCTCACTACAAATTCTTTTATTATTATCAGTGATTTTTCAGGAAAGCCAAAAGAGTTCTGAGGTATTGCTAAATAAAATAAAAATTACTAAAATTGCTTAATTCTCTTGAATTGCCATATATGTTTTATAATATCAATAATATATTAGAATAATGGTATTTATATATAAATTAAAAATACATACACATACATTGGAGGTGCATGCTCAAAATTTTGTTATCAATATGGTGCTAGATCAAAAAATGCTCAGAGACCACTGGTCTACACCAGCATTTAGCCTTTAGAAACAAGTGATTTTAGTTGATGTGGGTCAGGAGTCAGGGAGATGAAATTTTGAATCCTAGCTCTGCCACTTACTAAATGTATGATTTTGAGCAATTAGTCCATGTATCCGGATCTGGGTTTTCTCATTAGCAGAATGGGAATTTAACACCTATATGGAAAAGTTTGTTGAGATAATTAAAATGAGTCAATATATGTACATTTCTTAGCACCTTGGCTGGCTGATGGAGGTTTTAATCAATAGTCACTCCTACTGTCATATAGTTGTTTAATAGTGTTTTCCAAACTTTCCTCGTAATAAAGGTCTCCTGGGTGCTTGTTAAAAATGTTTTAACAATTTTTTAAATTGTTAAGACATTTTAACAAAATGTCTAAGCCTCAGGTGCTCTGAATTAGAATCTTCATGGGTGGGGCCTTGGAAGTTATATCTTTAGAAGATGATTCTTATGCTCAAGCAAGTTTGAGGAAGACTGATTTACAAGGTGCTGAAGCTCTCTTTCCTTTAGTGATCATTCTCCATATCTGAGTCTTATCTCCTAAGCCCCATGAACCCCCATAGGACCATCTCTGTCCTGCACAGGGTCTAGCAGGGAGTGCTGTGAGCCACTGTGTGTGAAGGCCAAGGTGAAAGCTCCATGTCTGGGATGATAAGAAAAAGATGGGTCTTAGCTGGCAGAGCATAGCAACGGGGAGACTGGGAGAGGCAAGAGGCCGAGATCTCAGCAGGAGAGGGGCAGCATGAAGAAATGGAAGAAACTTCCCCCTTGCCGTGGGCCTTAGAAGTAGGACTAGGTCCTTGGGGGGCAGAGTGGGAGACTTTGGAGGCAAAGCATGGCACACAGGCACACTGGGCCAGCTCTGAGTCATTAAGTCCTAGGTCCAAGGTGCGAGCTGACCACAACTGAGACATAAAGTCAGATCGGTCCAGGAGTAGGAGGACTTGGGGTTTTATCATTTGATCTTGGCAAGAATCCATACATTCCATTCCTATGGACTTTTAGGAGAGATTGGTTTCATGCATCTGTCTGATGCATGAGGATAAAGCAGGCTAGAAGCATAGGAGGTGCTTGCTTACAAAGGATCACCCATGCTAGGTGCTTAATGCACATTCAGCAGGCAATTGGGAAATGACACTAAATCCTGTCATTTTTGTCTTTTGTGCCTCTACGTACTTGTTTCCCCCATTCCTCATCTTGCTCTCCAGGGAAGACCGTTCTCGTTGAGCAGCATGGAGCGGGTGTTCTTCTCCGGCACAGACACTCTGCTGTGTCCTGACAGCCCCGAGTTGCCCTCCCTCTGAAGGTGTGGATAATTAAGCTAATGAACACTTTTTCACTAGCTGCTGAAAGCCTCATTAATCTACACACATGTTGCCACAGGCAAATCATAACATCAAGGGTAGGAGGATAAACAAAAATAACTTCAGAAATTCATTAACCAGACTTGGTCAAGCTTGCTGTTTGGGAACTGAGAGTTCTTATCCTCTAGGGACCAGATGATTAGATGGTTGCATGTGCATGTATGTGTGTGTGTGTGTGTGCTTCGATGACATGAAAGGGAATTCTTAAGCAATATTTTGGAACATCCAGGTTATTGTGCTGGCATTTATGACTCTTGAGGTTGGCGCTAATGGAATCTGTCTAAAGACTTCAGTGTGGAGGATTCTAGAACTGTTAAATATGCTAAAGTGGATGATCAAATTTTCCCGGCACAGAAGAGGGAAAACACGATCATGGGATCACACACAGAAACATACCCAGCTGTGGCAGAGCTGGTTTGCACCACCAGTCATTTTCTCCCCGACATTTCACAGGTCCCCTCGACTTGGGTTGGAGCCACATGACTGTTTCCTGCTGGTGGGTGGGCAGGGGAAGGAGCTGGCATGGCCTCTTTTTCTGCCGTGGCAGCCTTAGGGGCCACTGCTCCAGACGCAGCATAACAAGATGGAGAACTGTTTGACCCATCCTCGAACCCTTATGCCTGAAAAATAGAGTGTTATGATAATCCACGGAGATTTCCTAACTTGTCTGTTACTGCAGAAGAGTCTGTTCCATCCTGCCCAATATGCCAACCACTTAAGGCCAAAGGCCTTTTTTGGAATATGATGATTAGACTAGCTGTCTCATGATATCTTCTTGAGCAGTGTCTGGATTTCAGCATGGCCTTCAGTGGGCTCTTTCAGGGGTAAGTTGGGGTCTTTTTTAGACAAGTTGGGGTCATGAGTGGTGAATGATAAAACAGTTACATGGATTCTAAGTTACTTGAATAACCATTTACACTAAATGTGCTCATTAGCAAATCACCATGAGCCTTAGGAGAGGATAGTAAGACCATACTCCCTGCTATGCATCCTTCAAGAGTTTAATCAATGGCCTGGGTGAAGACAGAGACCCTCTGCTTTTTAATTTGTGTGTTTGCCATAGAGAAGGGAGACACAGAGAGCGTCTTGGTGGAGAGAATCAGAACACAACTCTGGCAGCTCAGGACAATGGGCTCACTATGACAACATAGGAGAAAAGCAACACATGTGAATGTGTGACATGCAGATTTGTACTCCAGAATCATAGGAGAGGAGAAATGAGGTTCAAGAGCATTTTGAAAAGAGCTGTAAGTAGAGGATGATGCTGAGGACGATGACGATGATTTAAAAGAGCTGGAAGCAGGCCAGTACCCAGAGCCAGAGGCCAAGTGTCCTCTAGAGCTCCAGCAGTCTCGTTCCTCAATAATCCCTGTACCTAAAGACCTATTTAGGAGGCTGGGAGGAGATGGGATGGGGAGAGAAAAGGGAAAGTATAGGTGGTCTGGGATTCAGCTGAAGAGTTTCCAGTTCCCTTAATAAAGTTGAACCCAGATCCTTCAAAGTTGGCAATGAAAGGAAAATCTTCATGAAGACAGAGGTGCTCGTTGTAAGAACAGCTAGAAATTGAATTCTACATTAACCTAAATAGAGTAAAGGGAAAATACACTGCTGTGGAAAATAAGGCTGGAAGGTGGTTTGGGATTAAAGGGTGAAGAGCTCTGAATGCCATGCCTGAGAGTGTGGATTTCAGGCAATGGGAAGCCAAGGCCAATATTTGAGAGAGGGAGTGATGTGATTTGATCCAGTGATGTTTTACTCTTCTTCCATTGCCAATGTCCAGTCTCTCCTTTCTCTCTAGCGGGTTGGAAGATATTTGTGAGGGGCTTGGTCAATTGTTAAATTTCAGGCATTAATACATGCGTTGACTCAATGAGTCCTTACAACAATTATGTGAGGTAGGTATAACTATACCCATTTTACAGATTAATAAATGGGGACTCAGAGAAGTTATCAAATTTGTCCAAAGACACTCAAGCCCTCTCTTCTGTATGCTGTGGTATTAGGTATTGGCAGACACCCCCTTTCCTTTCCTCCCAGCTCTGAGGATTTGTTTACTCCTGCTGAGTGAAAATGAATAGACTTTAAGTTTGAAGAGAGTTAAGGAAAGTAAAGAAGTTCAACCTTCTTCTTTTATAAATGAGGAAAATGGGGCCAGAGAAGGTAAGCCGTTTCCCAATGTCATGGCACTGAGGCCTTGAGTTTTATCCAGCGATTGTTTCAAGGTTTGATGCTTTGATTGAGGTTATACAAGCCGCTTATGCATAGGCATTTGTGGGCAAGACAATTGTACAAAGTAGAAAAGACCAATCACAAGCACTAGCCCAGGGAATTCCCTGGTGGTCCAGTGGTTAGGACTCTGCGCTTCTGCTGCAAGGGGCATGGGTTCCATCCCGGGTCTGGGAGCTAAGGTCCCACAAGCCATAGGGCGTGGCTGAAAAAGAACAAAAGCACTAGTCCATGAACAAGAACAGCAGTGTACCTGTGTGGTGGGGCAGTAATGGTGGCTCGTCTGTGAATTAATTACGGAAGATGCTTCAGAAGCATGGCTCCCTGGGGACAAAGGTGGACAGGGAACCCCCTGGGTATTCTCCAGATCTGAGTGCAGAGTAATTGTAAAGACATCTCCTTGAAGAATATTTACCAGGCAGTAAGAGTCACACAGGAGCTTTCCAAAGACCAACCTAGCTTGGCTACCATTAGACATCCCAGGGATTCAAAGCAGTGTTGACCAAATGGTGTGCCCTGGACCAATAGTCCCACATGATTGGCCATGAAAAAAGGATCCATGGTCATCACAGTGACCTCTATAATTGCACATTGCTGTTAAAGTATACTTCCCAAAGTGACTTGAGAACAATCTTTTTGTAATTATCATTCCTTGTAACTAGTGTTCCACTGTTATTTTTTAGGAACTGTTAGCCTGGAGACATTGAGACGTGTAGGCTATCGGGCAACGCTGATACATGAGTGAGCATTCTGGGAAGTTAGAAATGCACTGGCCACTTTATGAGAAGAAGCCATGCCATATGAAAGACTAAAGCAAGAGGAACTCCTCAGAGGAAGGGCTCCCCAGGAAGATAAAGCTCCTGGTTCCGCACAAATGTGTGTCAACAGTTGAATGTGGGTACTCTTCTTCAAAACAACCAGTGGACTCCACTACCTGCTAGCAATGGCTCTCTCAGATTAATCTACTTGGATCTGGGATGGGACGTTTCAGCTAAATTAAGACATCCTGACTCACTGAGAGTCACCATGGTGAACATGGATGCTTATAAATTTCCAAGGATTCCACTCCTGATTTAGTCATTCTGGGATGATTCAGAAGGTCCTCCAGGAGCTGAATGTGACTCCAGGGTCACAACTGTGGACGCTAGTTCTCAGTAGGTGGCTGATGGAGAGGGTGAACACAGATGGGCAGCCCTTACCAAGGGTGGGCCCTGAGGTCATTCTTTGGGTCAAGGTCTAGGATGCTATTTATCTTCATTGGGATGACAACACCCAGGTGAGCATGCCTTTTACAAATTATGGCACTCTGAGGTTGTCAGCGTACGCACCGTTTTTCCCATTTTAGATGAGGAATTGGAGGGGAGGTGCTTTGCTCAAGATCATGGAGTGGGTTAGCAGTTCACCTGGAGCAGGATTTCTTGACCCCTAATCCAGGGCTTATTCTCATGCCCTGTGATGCCTTTCATAAATTCAGAGGTCTGGGAGCACCTTGGCCACTTGGATCCCTCGAAGTATCCGGCCAACAAGTAGAGAGTTTTTAAAGTCTGTGGATCTGTTTTAGAACCACATAGCTATCTCCCAGGGGAGCAAGTCCCAGACTAAAGCCCCAATAACATTTGCAGTAAAAGTCTAAAAAAAATTAACATCTTAAAAATAACAGTGACACATACTTATTGCTGAAACTTCAGTAAATTATACAAAATTCAAATCACATCTAATTCCACCACCCAGATTATTCACATACTTTTGCAGTATTTCCTTCTAATTTTTTCCGAAGCATAGAATTCTGTTTCCTTTGACATCTTTATGAATAGTTTATTATTTTGTTTCCTGACATTTCACTTGTTTACAATCTTTTCTTTATATAATTAAACATCCTTAAATAGACTTTTTAATGGTTGCATAGGGTGGGTGTACCAGAACCTCTTTAAGGCGATTCCCAATTTTGAATATTTAGATTAGTTAAAATTTTTGTTAATATAAATGACACTGTTGCAAACAATGTCCCTTAGAGATATCGTTATATAATTTTATAGAAATCTTTTTTTAAAAAAATATTTAATTTATTTATTTGGCTGCATGGGGTCTTTAGTTGTGGCATGCGGGATCTTTCACTGTGGTGTGTCAGCTCTTCATTGCAGCACATGGTCTTCTCTATATTTGTGGCGTGTGGGCTCTAGAGCGCGCGGGCTTAGTTGCTCCGTAGCATGTGGGATCTTAGCCCCCCGACCAGGGCTCAAACCCACGTCCCCTGCATTGGAAGGCAGAATTTTAACCACTGGACCACCAGGGAAGTCCCCTAGAAATTTTTAAATAATTGTCCTATTACTTGCTTTGGACAAATTCCTGAAATGAGCATTTTGAAGATTCTTTTTTTAAAAAAAAACCCATTTGAAAAAAGTTATTTATTTTATTTTTGGCTGCGTTGGGTCTTCTTTGCTGTGCACGGGCTTTCTCTAGTTGCAGCGAGCGGGGGCAACTCTTTGTTGCGGTGCGCGGGCTTCTCATTGCGGTGGCTTCTCTTGTTGCGGAGCTTGGGCTCTAGGCGCATGGGCTTCAGTAGTTGTGGCATGCAGGCTCAGTAGTTGTGGTGCACGGGCTTAGTTGCTCCTCAGCATGTGGGATCTTCCCGGACCAGGGCTCGAACCCGTGTCCCCTGCATTGGCAGGCGGATCCTTAACCACTGCGCCACCAGGGAAGCCCTTGATGATTCTTCATATATACAACTTCCCAGCGTAAAGTTTGAACCTCAACTGTAGCTCCTGTATCCAGCCTTCATCTTGCTCCCTGGATCTGATGCCGGCCATGCGCTTGGCCTCCTTTCCGGTTACTGTCTACACACCTCTTCATCATTCTGGGTCATAAATCTCTCAGCCCAATCCGCCCTACCCTCTGTGCCCTGCTGTGTTTATCATCACTCCTCTGATGGGGAATTGGATGAGACGGAGACATTGGGCTCCTTTTAGAGCATCCCCTCTACCCTTTAATCCAATAAAACCTTATGAAATGCCCACTGCATGGCCAACTCTTGCAATGCTCCCCAGAGACCCTGTCCCGATCCCCCCGCAACCGCTCGCCCCCGCCCCGTCATGGCAACCACAGAAGGAACCTTGTAGCTTTCTGCTGAGCGTGTGTTTCCGTCCCCGATTTGTGGGGAGGCCCAGCAGGCCTGGATCTTTAAGAGTCACCACTTCCCCTCTTGTCACATCTCCATGTTTGCTCAACAGCCACCTGATCTCTTAGTGACTTATGAGTGTCGTCACTTAATAGCCCTTTCTATTCATTTTCCCATCTGCAGAACGGGGACCACGCTTCTGGGCCAAAAGGGTCGTGGTGTGGGCTTCCCTGGTGGCGCAGTGGTTGAGAGTCCGCCTGCCGATGCAGGGTTCGCGCCCCGGTCCGGGAGGATCCCACATGCCGCGGAGCGGCTGGGCCCGTGAGCCGTGGCCGCTGAGCCTGCGCGTCCGGAGCCTGTGCTCCGCAACGGGAGAGGCCACAACGGTGAGAGGCCCGCGTACCGCAAAAAAAAAAAAAAAAAAAAAAAGGGTCATGGTGTGAGCGCTGAGTGTTTTGAGGTGCGTCGAGATCTGTAGATAAACGAGCCTGACGAAGCACAGCGTCCTCACGAGCCTGGTATGGAGCAACCTGCCCTGAGAGGCGGCTTTGTTTCCCACGGAACAGACATCAGCTCCTAATCCCTGGGAGACAGTGTCTTCCAGCTGCTTCCGGATGAACCAAAACAGTGGAGGCCAAGGGAAATTTTCAGTAGACATATGCAGCTCTCAGGTAAACTGGAAATGCAAAATTAGGTCTGAAACAGAACCAAAATAACCCCCAAGTCGGTCTGTGCCGTGATGGCCTCCCTGACATGCTATCTGACACTTTCTGGAGTAATGCTTGTCTAAACCCGGAATGTATACCACGGCTGATACACAAATGACGTTAGATGGTTTATGGACGAGCTTTTAATGACGTTTCACGGTTATGCATATGTTTTTGGTGGTTATTTTCTATTTGTAGCCAGCGATATTTCTTTTTCCATTTCTTATCATAAGAATAACTACATTTTGCGAGTGCTTACCATGTGCTGGGCAGGGGTGTCAGTGCTTTATAGTAAAACATTTAACCATCACTGCAGCCTTGCAATGTATCTACTCTTATTACCCCTTTGAACACGTGGCACAGTGAGACAGAGACCTCAGGTAGCCTGTCCAAGCTGACACGGCCCAAGAACAGCAGAGATGGGATTTCAATCAGGCAGTTTTGGCTTTGGGGCCCCGGGTAACAGCCTGTTGTCTTTCCTTGCAATATATTTGTGTTTCAGGGACTGACACAAAATATGTTTTAACAATAGATTCATTGAAAGTTACAAAGGCATGTTGATGGGAATACACATGATGAATAAAAAAATAAGTTAAAGATATTGAGATGGTGTGAGGATAAGGTGGGTGTTGTGATGTTGGAACCGAATGACTGAAGGGCAGAGTTCCTCAGAGGGTGGTCTGGTGACCACCTGTGTCAGCATGCCCTACAAACTGGTGAAAAATCCAGATTTATTGAATCAGAATCTCTAGGGTGGAGTCCAAGATTCTTTATTTATAACAGGTTCCTCAGGGAGTTTCTATGTGTCCTAAGGCCGTGACACACCTTTTGCCCACACCCCAATCCCTACCCAGGTTTAGAAAACAACAACAACAACAATTGTTGATTGGCTGGGAGCTCCACTGGGCTGCGAATCTTTTGGCCTAAAGTTTGGCAAAGACAAAAATGAAGGGACACAGAGCCATTGTTTAGGGAGCGTGTGCTATGTTCGGGCCTGTGCTGGGTTTGCACCTAACCCCCAGAGCTTTACTGTGAGGTAGGAATATACCCATTTTACATAGATGAGGAAACTGAAGCTGCAGAGGTGATGTGACTTAATAAGTGGCGGGGTCAAGAGTGGGACCTGGGCACGTGAGGTTTTTAAACTGTACCTTGTCCACTGCACCAGCCCACCAAGGCCAGACCTTCAGGGGCAGTGCGTCCCACAGACCAGCTGGAAGGCGCTCCTCTCAGGGGAATGAGCTTGCATTTGGATAACTGCACTGACAGGTGTATACAGCACTTAGCGTTAAAATCTAAGGTAAAAAGAGGGAGGATTCAAGTCAAAGAGATGTGTCTGCTTCTAAGCGTCCCCAGCGTTGGGTGAGACGCTAACGATACAGGATGGAGAGGAGTCACTGCCACGCATTAGATGTTGATTTTGAACGAGTTACTTTAAATCTCTAAACCTCATCGTCCTCATCTGTCCAACGGGGATCATAATGGATCCAATCTCTGATGGTTATTTTTGGCATTAAATGGGAAGGTGCGTGTTGAGTACCCAATACTCGATAAGTAGTTGCTGGTGCTTCACAAAGATGAAATGTGCTGCTGGTTCCATAAAGACTTGTCACCTGGCTGAAGACCCCCAGAATCTACAAATCAATAGCATGTCTTCACCTGGCGAAGACATGGTTTTTTCTCAGAGTGATGTTTGCTTGTTGGGATTGTTAATATTTTCCTTGTTTGGGGAGGTAAAATTGCCTTCCCAACTGCTGGCTGTGGGCGTTAAAGAGAAAATACAGGGGCACCTGCTGGCCTTGCCCACACCCACGCTGATGCAGCGGCACCTAATAAAGACAGCAAACCTCCGTGAAGCAAGTAAACAAGCCAGAAATGCTACACTGTTAACACTTTACTAGCACTTAAGCAGCTGTGGTAGCTGTGTAAGAAATAAAAACGTCCCGGGAAGTAAATCTCCTTTAGACTTTTGCTTCTGAGTAACATTTTAGTATTAGGATACCTTATAATAGTGAACATTTTATTTTCTAATAATTACTCTGTGCTGGGAGCTGTATCTAGGATGTACATATTTTGTTGCTCTTAATCCCCAAAGATAATAGTTTTTAGTAAAATGTTTAGTATTTAGTGAAGAAATAATGAATTTCTCCACTTAACAGAGGAGGAAAAGGCAGCTCAGGGAAGCAGAGTGGCTCGTCTTGGTTCCCAAGTTGGGTGGAGGAGCCGGGATTTGAATCCAGGTGTGTCTCACTCTAGGGCTCATCCTCTTCACCACGATATTCTCCTGCCTCCTGAGAATATTACTCTTTATTTAGCACATACTATGTGCCGGGTATTAGACAAATCACACCCATATTCCCTTGTGAGTTGTCACGTCTTAGTCACCGAGCATCCCCATACCTAGTATAAGTTGAGGCACATCATTGAACACCAAAAACAAGTTATTGGTTGCCTAAAATTGTGCCTAAAAATGGCACAATTTCCTAGCAATAAAGTACCTATCGAATATACACTGTATTAAGAAGAGCCACGTTAATCATTGCAACCCTAATGATAATACGGATTGAACTAGTCTGGGTTATTGACAGTATTAGTTAGAGTGATAAACTCTATGTCCCATCCTAAACCACCCTTGGACTTTGGTGGTGGAACAGCGAAAGAGTTATTTCATGGTTTGATGCTGTCTGGGGTGTCTCTTCTCCACACGATGATTTGGGGATATAGCTCCTTCCATCCTGTGAGGCTCTCTTCTTAGCCACGTAGCTTCTGAAGTCCCCACGGAAGGGAAAGAGAGAATATGGTGATAGCTCAAAGGGTTCGATGACCGCTCCATTGGCTGGAACCCCACTAACCTAACTGCAAGGGAAGCTGAGAGAAATGGTCTTGTGTGCTTAGGAAAAGAGGAAATGGCATTGGTGATCATCTGGCCAGCTTCTGCTACGGTTTTCAAGCTACAGAAGTGGACTCTGCCTCAGTTTAGAATTCACTGGAGTATATTGAGTAGTTCACAGAATGGACGGGAGAAGGCTGGAGAGCCAGGCTGGGAACCCAGGGAGGCTGGGCTGCAGCAACTGCAGCCAAGGTCAGCCCTGGGCACTATAGCTATAACATTGCCACCAGCACAGTGACAGCCCCTCTGAACTCCACGCCGTGGCTCGATTCTCGACATCACCACTGCCTTGAAAAATGTCTACACCCTTCCAGCATCTTTGATCTAAGATCAGAGTTTCAGACACACAGACTCTTTCTTAGGTCCTTACCAGCGTCCGAGATTCAAGGGATAGATCAGCTATTATCTCGCTCTCTCTAGGCTTCCAAAGTGGGAGTGACTGTGGGATGACCTAAGACTGCGGAATTCTCTTCAAAAGACAGGATTAAAAAAAAAAAAAAAAAAAAAAAAGGGCTTCCCTGGTGGCGCAGTGGTTGAGATGAGCCTGCGCGTCCAGAGTCTGTGCTCTGCAACGGGAGAGGCCACAACAGTGAGAGGCCCGCGTACCGCCAAAAAAAAAAAAAAAAAAAAAAGGACAGGATTGATTTTGGGGAAATTAAGAGAGTGAGAGAGAGGGATCTACAGTATTCCATAGCCTGCTAAATTTCACAAAGTGCTTTTTTGTTGTCCGAATTGCATGATGGAATTGAGGGCAGGAGATTGGCAGGACGTAGTCAAGCCAGTTCACAGAGAGGATCTGGGTACAGAGTGCCCAAGGGACCAGATGTATTAATTTGTGGTTTTGTTTATTTGTCCGTTTATTCACTGAGTATATACTGAGTTCCCTCTGTGTGTGAGGCTCTGTGCTGGGCTCCAGGGACCTGATGGTGAATATGACATGGTTCTTAGACTAATGTTTGGGATCCAAACATGGAATCCTCCCAAAGAAGGAGCAGCATTGAGAACAGGAGAGCGCCTGTGTCGGGGAACCGTACCAGGATAGGAATGAACAGATGATGCTTTTGACCTGCATCCCAGGGAGGTGAAGTGACCTGTACAATTAGTCAATCATTGACCAGGGACTTCCACTGACGTCTTCAAGTTCATGTTCTGAGGCTTTCCTTCACCCTGGGTGCTACTCTTTGCAAGGCAGAGGGGGAGGCAGTAGCTTAGGGCCATGGTGAGATCACAGGCTTCGGGGTCCTGCATGTTCTTCTTGTTATCTAGGTGACAGTGGTCTAGGGTCACGTAATTTCCAAGACTTAATCTTCCATCTATAAAATGTGGATAATGCTACTGACTTCCCAGGGTTACCGTGAAAATTAATAATCAACAAATCTAAAGAATAATGTGGCCTTATAATGCCAGACACAGAGGTTTTCAAAAATTGGCAGCTTCATAGAAAGAAGGTTGAGTTAGGGTCATTGGCATCAAGAAACTTACTTTTTACCTGGCAGGGGTGGGGTGGGGATAGGAGAGTGGAATTTACCTGTGTGTGTGTGAGAAGAAATAAGTACAAATCCCTTTTTTTGATTGCTGGTAAATAAGATCAGAATTCAGAGAAGAGAGAGCACAGTGCAGGCATGGGTCAAGGGTTTGTGGAAGGACCAGGGAGGTGGCCAGGATGCGGCTTTGGTTCTATAATCAGACTCCATGGGCTCATATCTGAATTCCATCCTCCTTGTTAGCTCTGTGTTCCGGGTCTAGGATGTTGTTTAATTTCTTCAAGCTTCAGTCTATTCCGCTATAAAATGGGTATAATGGTAGTACTTACTTATTGGGTAGTTCTGGGAATTAAATCAGCTAATTCACAGAAAGTGCTTAGCACTTAGTGCCCTGAATCTTATTCCTGTTGAACTGAGTCTTGAAAATGAATATATAAAACCTACCTCATTGTAGTTGTAGGGATTCCAGCTGATGCCTGGTACACAGCAAACATTCCTTAAATGCCCTTACCCTCAAGGGTGAGGACAATGCCTTATATTTTTTTGTACCTCCCTTGGCCCCTAGCACAGTGGTTGGCCCAAGGTTGCATATGAAGAAGTTGGCTGGGAGGTTGACAACAGGTTGAAGGGTTAAAGAGGGATGCATTCTAAGTAGGGGAAATAGCACAAGTGACAACAGATCAGTGGGAAATAGCCCAAATCTTCAGGGAATTTAAGGCTACCTTTCACATTTTGTAGTCAATTAAGTTCCCTTTGTCTCCCCCTGGTGGCCATCAAAAGCATACACAGCTCACTTCTCGGGGAAAGTCTTCCACAGCTTAAAAGAGAACGGTGGTCTCCTTTGCCTGAAGACTCTGGAGAAGTTGTGCTTTGGCTGTGATTCAGCCCTGCAGACTGATTCATGACCTGTCTCCACTGCGGTGACTTGCTCTTGGTGACATTTCCCGAGGAATAACAAACAGTGACATGAGACCAGACCAGGAACTAAAGACAGAGCTGCTATTTAATCTCTTCTCTCGCTATCCATCCAAATCCTTCGGAACTCCGCCCTTTGACCTGCTCTTTCAAGAACCACAGTGTCAAATATCCTCTTCTTTCTTGTGTCATTTGGGGTAATTGATCATGGAACGATGACGACAGCATTTTGGATGGTTATTCCGTGGCAGGCACTGTTTTAAACTTTCTACACATTTAACTCATTCAGTCCCCCAAACAACCTTCTAGATGTGTCCTACCTGGACTACAATTTTTCAGATGAGGAAACTGAGGCACAAGGAAGAAGGTGGCTTGCCCAAGGTGACACAGCGAGTATTCAGCAGAGCCGGGATTCAAACTCAAGCGACCTGGCTCCAGAGACGATGCTTTAACAGCTGTGCCATCAGCCTTCCATGTCACAGCCTCCTGGTGACAAATCCTGGCTCATTGTCTCTTATTACTGGATCTTTGAGGCATAAAGGCCTTGAGTCCCCACCTCAGGGCCCCTGATAGAGGACAGTGTTCTCACACTTTGCCAATCAGAAAATCATGAAGAGAAATGGTTTTAAAAGCACATCACTGGGGTCCCACCCTCAGAGATTCTGATTCAGCCAAGCTGGGGTGGGGCCCCCAGAGTCTGCATCGTTCACGGTGGTGATCTCTCCTGGAGTCGAAAGAGCATAGCTCTGGGGACCGAATCTTCTATTTACTTGTTCTTGGATCTTTGATGAATCACTTTCAGCTTCCCTGAGTCTCTGTTTCCTTGTCTGTAGAATAGGTGTGATAATCCCGACCTCCAAGTAGTTGTTGGAAAGGATCATCTGTTTAAGATGGTTCATGTTAGGTGACCGGCGCAGTGCCTGGCACACAGCAGGCATGACTTTAGATGTCCTCGCCATCGAGGGTGAGGGCAGTGCCTCCTCTTTCTTTGGGTCTCCCATGGTCCCTAGCGCAGGGGGGTGTCAGCTAGTCATACACGCCATGCTAAAATGGGACTTTCTGGGTCAGACACCGACCCTCCTCAGAGTTGCAGTGGTACAGTGCTTGGCATGAGCCTTGGCACGTGAGTTCAGACCTCAGTTTCTTGTCTGAGCAGGGTGGATCAACACGCCTTCCACAAGGGTTGCTGGGAGAATCCTCACGTAAGAGTATACGTGAGGCAGGGATGTTTTAATCTTCCAAGCATTATCCTTCTTTTCACCTAGACCATTTTTACCTGGGGGCTCAGTGGAGTTGCAACCAGGCCAGGGGCTGAGTGTGTGAGCAGGTTTGAGAAGATGTGAGCTGTGTCCTGGATATCTGGAAGGCAGATCTTGGGGCAGCAGTGCAGGGCAGGGCAGGGCTCTCAGAGACTGCAAAGCTGTGTCCCAATACCCTGTGGAAGGGGATGCTTCAGCTCTGGCGTAGAAGAAAGGGCAAGAAGGTCTGGGGAGCCTGTAAGAACGTTCCACTTGACCTCCGCGGTGGATGTAGCTGTGGGATTGAGATTCTCCTTTCGTTGAGGGGGGCAGGCAAGCAGGCAGCCGGACCTGCTCCAAAAAGGGAATCAATAACGCTCGCTTCTCTTTTGCTCTACCCTCTCCTCTCACTTCCTGCTTTGAGCACTTTGATATTTTCTCACTTTGCATCTATAAAGCCTGTCTGTCTCACTAGTGATGACCCCACAAGCAGAAGCTGTCCCTGCGAAAACCCACCAGGGAGCCCACAGCCGCTCTGCGTCATCCTCTGAGTCACCCTGGAACGTGAAGCCTGGGGGTGCAGCCGTGTTCCAAGGGCTGGCCGGGCTCACCCGGGGTAGCAGCTGCTCTCTCCTGGTGTCTCGCTGCGGGCTGTGGCAGGTGGGCCCCACTCGATGCTGCTCTGGGTTTCCACTGACACCTTCTTGCTTTTGCACTTTGTGCTCTGCCTGGGATGATTTCTCCGCTCTTCTCTTTCTGGATAACTTCCATGTCTCCATTAAGACCGAGCTCCAATATCTCCTTTAAGAAAACTTCCCCATGGCTGGGAGTCCGTTTCTGTTTTGTAACTAAGTTCATTTGTATTATTTTTTAGATTCCACATATAAGTGACAGCATATGATACTTGTCTTCCTCTGTCTGGCTTTCTTCACTTTGTATGATAATCTCTAGGTCCATCCATGTTGCTGCAAATGGCATTATTTCCTTCTTTTTTATGGCTGAGACTCACAGACAAAGAACACGAACTTCTGGTTACCAAACGGGGAAGGAGGAGGGGAGTGATAAATTAGAAGTCTGGGACTAGTAGATACAAACTACTATGTATAAACTAAACAACAGAGTCCTACTGTATAGCACAGGGTTCTGTGTTGAATATCTTGTAATAACCTATAATGGAAAAGAATCTGAAAAAGAATATATATAACTGAAGCACATTACTGTAGCCCTGAAATTAACACAGTATTTTAAATCAACAATTCTTCCATAAATAAAATAAATAAATAACAATTAAAAAAAAGAGAAACTCTTCCTAGTTGTCCCTCTGCTTTCTTACCAGATGCCCATGTCTCTGCCCTCCCATGTTCCTGTGTCACCTCAAACCACTCTGTTATAGTACAGACGCCACGGTGTGGCCATCGTTTGTCTCCACTAGACTGTGAGCCACTTGTGGGCAGGGAGCATATCTTAGCTCCCTTGTAGCACATCTTAGCTCCCTTGTAGCACGAGCATCTGGCCTGGCATGGTAGGTGTTTTGGGAATATATTTTACATGAATTTTTCACAATATGGTTGGTTTCTGTCATGACTCCTACTACGCACATGGGTCTCATACCCACTGGGTTGCTGGTTCTTGGAATCCAGCTGATGGAAGATTCTGTTCTCTAATAACCTTAACAGAAGTTTGTACAGTATTTCCTTCAGTATTGTTTGTGGTGGGAGTTGACTTTCTCATTTGTGCACCCCATTCTATTGTACAAAGCCCTTGTTAGAAAAGTCAGTGTGGCATGTTAAGTCACAATAGCAAACTATATTAGTTAGAATGAGGTTCAGCTGAAAATTATAGAAAACTCAAAACGAGAGTGGCTTGAATAGGTACTGATTTCTCTCTCATGTGAACATCGGTAGGCGATCCAGTCCAGGACAGCCATGACGGCGTCTCCACGAAGTCCTTGGGGACGCAGCTGCTCTTACCTTCCATCCACTCTCCCTAGGGTTCAACCACTGTCCTCATGGCCCAATTTGGAGTTTCAGTAGTCACACCCACATTCCAAACACAGCATGGAGGAAAGTGGGAAGAAGAGGCAGAGGGGGTGGACCAACTACCTATAAAAAAGTCCCAGAATCTGCCAGAAGCTACCACATGACATTTTGTTGACATCCCATTGGCAAGAACTTAGTCACATGACCACACTTAACCACAAGGACATCTGGGAGATGTAATTTTATGCTGAACAGTCATGTTTCCAGCTAGGGAAGAAGGGGAAAATGATATGGAGGAATATGAGTGGTCTTTGCCAAATTTTGGCCTGGCACTTTACTGTTTAGATATCGTTTTAAAATCCATGATCTGGGCTGGTACTCAGATGGTAGACAGGATAAATAGCTGGTTCAAGGATAGACAGCAGGTAAGTGGCAGAGTCAGAGGAGCTGGGAGGTATTTTGATTCTGCACGCTTGCTGGGCTGGAGCTGGAGCTGGAGCTGGAGCTGGCGTCTTTGCAAATACCCATTGGTCCTCCTTGTGTCAGCTTGGGAGAAGGGGAAGGAGAGCAGTCTTCCTGTGGGGTAGTGAGTGCCTTAAGTCCAGCGCCAAGGGGTATTGTGAATACCCTCCCCTCCCTCAGAACGGTGCCTGGAGCTCAGAAGCACTCAGTAAACTGTGGAATTGATGACTCATTGTGGAGCCTTAACTCTTCTGGTCTAATAATGATTAACAACCTATATTCTTATGGCACAGTGCAGTTTTTGCCTTTACATCTCTGTGGTTTCCAACTAGCTTCCTAGTTTTTGGAGGAATCGACAGTTCACAAAGCTCAGGAAGGGCTTTCTTTGGCATATACAAAGGGTTTCATACCTGATGAAGCACTTTCAAGTGTGATATCCCTTTAACCCTCACTGAATTTTCCAGAGCTTGTTATCCTGATTTTAGAGACGAGGAAACTGAAGTTTAAAGGGGCTTAAAACTTTCTGTAAAGGGCAAGCTGTACCCTGACTCTACCTGCCTGACTCCAAACGGCTGTGGTCTTGGGATTCCTCCTTTTTTTTTTTTTTTATACCTATTCATAGGTTTACTGTTGAAGACCTTTTAAAAACTGAAATATAACTGACCTACAACACTATGTTAGTTCTGGGTGCACAACACAGTGATTTGCTATTTCTATACATTACCAATGATCTGGCAGTCTGGTCACCATCTGGCACCATATAAAGTTATTGGGATTTCTCCATCTTAATCACTCCTTAGAGATCAATGAATCACCAACAATGTGTGTAAAGGGCTGTTTGGGAGACACCAAGGATTAGCAATGTGATACCTGCTGTTCTTAGAGACTCAGGAAAAGCTAACTGCTGAACCAGCCAGCGTTAGGGAGTGTGTGTGTGTGTGTGTGTGTGTGTGTGTGTGTGTGTGTGTGTGTGAAGAGGGTGGCCTGCCTGTAGGTGGAGGGTCTGAGCAGTTCTTACTCCAGCAGGCGTGGGTGTGGAAGGCACAAAAGGGAATGTGGGGAGGATGGGGGAGGGGGCCCTATTTCTGGAGGAGGTCAGGCCCTGTTGTTGCATCTTCTGCCGTGGGGAACGTTCCGAAATCAAAGCATTTTCCTATTTGTTCTCTGAGATGGGGCCTGCTCCTGCTGGACCCCGGGAGGATGAAATCTGATTAAGATGCTGTCCTTCTCTATCACTTGTGAGGATTGGACAGCCGTACCATGTGGTGGGTACAACCTGGAATCCAGAGTCAGCAGACCCAGGTTCAGGTCCTGTTTCTCCTCTGAGTGTGACATCTGGGCGGGACTATTAACCTCTCTCTGCTTCCTCATGTGTATCACGGGGATGATGACACAGCTTCTCTGATGAACTGGTTGAGGGGACTGACCAAGGTGATGCCCCTGCACGTGCTTTGCAAACTGTGACTCATTCTGTGTCTTTAAATACGTCGTCTCTGTCTCCTTCGCCAAGCTTATTATAGAACGCTGGTGCAGAGGAGAAGACAGGTCCATGGGAGTTCAAATCTTGGCGGTGTCATCTACTTCCTTGGCAAGTCACTTTCCATCTCTGTGCTGTCATTTCCTAATTTTTCAAATGCGAATAGTAACGGAACCCAACAAATACAGTTGTTGTGAAGGTTTTTGAGATCACGTACATAACAAGTTCTTACCAAGGGTTAGCTATGATATTCGTGACGAATATTTTAGAATAATTAATTATGCTGTGAGGATTAGGTCACTTAGCAAAGGAATACATTAGGTGCCTAAATGGTATTTTAATCTATTATTTTGAAATATATCATTACTTTATATTTATTACCATTAGTTTTATTAGTAGGATTTTCAAAGCTGAAACTGTAGGAATCAAGGCAGCTATTTCTCATTGTAACCAGCAGATGGCGCTCGCGTTGTGTTTAAATTCCGTAAAAGCTTAAAATACATACATATTCATATTTTCTATTTTTACCAGAAAGAGTAAGAAAAAAAAAATTTTAAAGGCCATTGTCTGTGCCATAGGGAGATAATTAGGGAATGTAAAACAGCTGATACAGTAATTAATAGGAGCAGTGACTTGAGAGTCTTGGAAAGCTTTACAGCAGAACTGCAGGAGAGTAATTGACCTCACCGACATAAGAAAAAAAAATCATGAGCTCACACACAGCAGGGAAAGGCTAAGTTCTTACTTCTGTGGATTTAGAACCAAACCAGGGAACCCTGCAGCTGCGCTTCTGAGCCACACCTGGGAAGGCTTTGAAGCGGTAAGTTCCACGAGGGCGGGTCTCCAGCCCCCGTTCTCACCCATATTTCCACAGCCTGCGGCAAGGATCAGCACATAGTAGGTGCTCAATAAACGAGCGCCACAGCACAAGCAGAGTCTCGAAATCCAGGCCTCTGTTTCCTCCAGGTAATCCTGGATAGACTTGGAAATTCTGGGGTCTTGTCTCCATCGGATAAGACCAACGTGTGGCCGACTGCCCCCCCACCCCCTTGCCTGGGTGTCATCTGCCTTCTGTGTGAAATGAGGAGGTTGGAAGCAGATATTGTGACCTCATATGGATTCTGTATGGATACATCTTCCATGTCAGGAGGAAATGGGTAAGCATGGGCAGGAGAAGTCAAGTTCATGCTCACTCGGTTGGAGAATCTGCATATGTCTCCTGGGAAGGAAGTAGCTCAGGGCAGGGATTACATGAGCGTTGTCTGATTCTGGTTCTGCCCGGACTTGTTGCATAACTGCGAGTGAGTGGGTTGCCTTATGGCTCCTCCTCTTTGACTGAGCGGCAGGAGCCTCTGAATATTTGCTTGTAAGGGTAATGGAATGACAGTCCTCAAAGGCTTCGTAGAAATAGACATATATTCTAGGTGCTGAGTCCATGACGTGTTAGGGTGGCCGGTAGAGAGCTATGGGGGGACGTGCCATTTGGACTTTATCTCTAATATATCCCTCATCTGGCCTGTTTTCCATATCTACAGGTCTTCATCAACTTATCATGGGGTTACGTCCAGATAAAACCATCGTAGGTTGAACATATCCTAAGTCGGAAATGCATTTAATACTTAACATCATAGCTTAGCCCAGCCTCTACCTTAAACATGCTCAGAACACTTCAGTTAGCCTACGGTAGGGCAAAATCATCCAATACAAAGCCTATTTTACAATGAAGTGTTCACTCTCCCATGTAATTTATTGAAGCTGTACTGACAGTTAAAAATGGAATGCTTGTCTGGTACAGGACGGTTGTAAGTGTACCGGCTGATTACCGTTCTGGTCCCCGGGCCGCCTGGGAGCTGCCGCTCAGCATGTCGAGAAAGCCTGTCTCTAGCCTGGGAAAAGGTCAAAATACAAAATTCCAAGTACGGTTTCTACTCAATACTTTCACACCATCATAAAGTTGAAAAATCGTAAGTCAAACCGTCTTAAGTCAGAGACCATCTGTATTCGGGCTCCACAGAGCGCAGGCCTTCTCTAAACAGGTGTGGTAGCCCTGGAGACCCACCACTCAGACCTCTTTCAGGAGAATCTGCCTCGGGGAACATAGCTGCCGTCCCACGAACACTGAAGCCCTGCTGCCTCCAGGCTGCTCCCGGACAGTAACTGAGCCTGGCTGGGGGATCTGCTTACTGTGGGGTTCCCCTAGTGAACAGCTCTGGCTTTGGGGCTCCCCATCATCCTGGTCGACACTTTTCCAGAACTGAGCTGCAGTCTGAGGCTCTTCTTCCCCAATCCTTCCTTCGCTCTCTCCTTTCCCAGGTGTCAGACCTTCATCGCTGTCTGAAGGATCCTCCTGGTCTTCTCCATTCCTTCCCCCTCTATCCTTCACTGGTATGAATCTCTTGTACATCTGATCCCGTCGTGGCAAGTGCTTCCTGCTGGACCTGAGCTGGCATGCTTGCCTACTGTGGGATTAAGTCCTGGTCTCTGTTTTTACCCATTCTCTTGTCCTCCCGACCATGGGGTTGACTTTTCCTCCTTATAGGTTTGCAGAAAGCAAAAAAGTAAAGTTCCAACCAACCACTATCTAAACAGAAGGGGAGTATTGCCTTTAATCGACAGGATAAGGTAACAGCATGGCTGTCTGCTCATCACGTCAGGGGTCTACATTAGTCAGCTTTTGCTTGGTTAGGCTGCAATTTCAAACCTCAAAGTCTAAATGGGTTACAAGCCCAAACACTTACATCACATGTTGGCTGTGATTCATGTGTCTTCATTCTGGGATCCGGGTGGAAGGAGCAGCCTCTTTGGGGACATAATGTTCTCCTGGAAGAGGAAAAAGTGCGAGAAAGTGGGTAAAACCACGAGGTAGCTCTTAGAGGTTCTCCCGGGGTTGGCATATATCACTGCAAGTCACATGGCCAGGCGTGATGGCAATGGACAGGTGCATATACTCACCCCCCCCCTCCCCGCCGCCCAGGGAGGCACTGCAAGTCACATGAGAGGGGCAAAGATTATAATCCCTTTACCATGAGGGCAGTGAATAATTAGAAGCAATAAGACAATATCCAGTTCATCCTCATTATTCACAGATTCCATAATTGCAGATTCACCTACTAGCTAATATTTATTTGTAACCCCCAAGTCAGTACTCTGGGCACTTTAGAAGTTATTTGCAGACATGTGCAGAGCAGCAAAAAAAAATCGAGTTGCTCGATGCATACGTTCCTAGCTGAGGTGGAACGAGGCAACACTCTGCTTCCGTGTTTCAGCTTTTGTGCAGAGAGGCGCAGAGGGCGGAGACAGGATGGGGCGGGGCAGTGCAAGAGCCTCTGACACTGGCCATTTGGACTGGGTGTGAATCCTAGCTCTGGCCCCTATTAGTGGGGTGTCCTCAGGCAAGCCACTTAACACTTCTGAAGCTTACTTTCCCTCTTATAAAATAACAAAGTCAAATTGAATCTACCAGGATGCGTTGTTGTTAGGATTTAAGGTTATAATCTACGTGAGGTGTATGTGTGTGTGTGTGTGTGTGTACTTCCCCGAGGAGCATCGGTTCAGTATTTGCTAATTCAGTATTTGCAGAACTTTATAGAACATAACTATCACTAAAAATAAGAATCAGTAGTACCTCAGGGTCATTGGGAGTCCCCGCCAAACAGCCCCTCTCTTCACCACCCATGCGCTGAACCAACTGATAAATCATAAAATGTCTAAGATGTGGAAACTAAAAAGCCACCTTTATTATTGATGAAGATTAGTAGAGGCTATAATGAGAGCCAAAGTGGGCTTGCTTATTCTCTATCCACAGCCTAGTCTCCCCAAGGCAAATTTTGTATCTGCAGAGCAGATACACTTTCTCAGGTCCCTGCAACCCAGAGGTGTGGGTGGAGAGGGAAGGAGCCTCACTCCACACCGTTGATGGATTAACTCTTCCCTCTTGAGAAATACGGACCAACGGCTGTTGTTCACAAACCAGGAAACATGCCACCTCTGTGGGGAGATGTAAGGAGCAAAGGGCTAGAAGCGTTTGGGGAAGACTTGCTGCTCACGGCCAGCAAGTGCAGGGAAGGGCATTCCCATCTAACACCTCAGAGGAAGATACAGACCCGGCACATGGGCGTAGTGGGTGAGCTGGGGCTTCCCTTCTGTCACTGCTATGTGCTGACTGCCGTTCTAGGCTCTGATCTTTAACATGCAATCGAGAAAGGGAAATCACAGTCTGGTGTCCTCCTGGGACATGTGAACATCGGTAGGCAATCCAGTCCAGGACAGCCATGATGGCGTCTCCACGAAGTCCTTGGGGACACAGCTACTCTTACCTTCCATCCACTCTCCCTAGGGTTCAACCACTGTCCTCATGGCCCAATTTGGAGTTTCAGTAGTCACACCCACATTCCAAACACAGCATGGAGGAAAGTGGGAAGAAGAGGCAGAGGGGGTGGACCAACTACCTATAAAAAAGTCCCAGAATCTGCCAGAAGCTACCACATGACATTTTGTTGACATCCCATTGGCAAGAACTTAGTCACATGACCACACTTAACCACAAGGACATCTGGGAGATGTAATTTTATGCTGAACAGTCATGTTTCCAGCTAGGGAAGAAGGGGAAAATGATATGGAGGAATATGAGTGGTCTTTGCCAAATTTTGGCCTGGCACTTTACTGTTTAGATATCGTTTTAAAATCCATGATCTGGGCTGGTACTCAGATGGTAGACAGGATAAATAGCTTGTTCAAGGATAGACAGCCGGTAAGTGGCAGAGTCAGAGGAGCTGGGAGGTATTTTGATTCTGCACACTTGCTGGGCTGGAGCTGGAGCTGGAGCTGGAGCTGGCGTCTTTGCAAATACCCATTGGTCCTCCTTGTGTCAGCTTGGGAGAAGGGGAAGGAGAGCAGTCTTCCTGTGGGGTAGTGAGTGCCTTAAGTCCAGCGCCAAGGGGTATTGTGAATACCCTCCCCTCCCTCAGGACGGTGCCTGGAGCTCAGAAGCACTCAGTAAACTGTGGAATTGATGACTCATTGTGGAGCCTTAACTCTTCTGGTCTAATAATGATTAACAACCTATATTCTTATGGCACAGTGCAGTTTTTGCCTTTACATCTCTGTGGTTTCCAACTAGCTTCCTAGTTTTTGGAGGAATCGACAGTTCACAAAGCTCAGGAAGGGCTTTCTTTGGCATATACAAAGGGTTTCATACCTGATGAAGCACTTTCAAGTGTGATATCCCTTTAACCCTCACTGAATTTTCCAGAGCTTGTTATCCTGATTTTAGAGACGAGGAAACTGAAGTTTAAAGGGGCTTAAAACTTTCTGTAAAGGGCAAGCTGTACCCTGACTCTACCTGCCTGACTCCAAACGGCTGTGGTCTTGGGATTCCTCCTTTTTTTTTTTTTTTATACCTATTCATAGGTTTACTGTTGAAGACCTTTTAAAAACTGAAATATAACTGACCTACAACACTATGTTAGTTCTGGGTGCACAACACAGTGATTTGCTATTTCTATACATTACCAATGATCTGGCAGTCTGGTCACCATCTGGCACCATATAAAGTTATTGGGATTTCTCCATCTTAATCACTCCTTAGAGATCAATGAATCACCAACAATGTGTGTAAAGGGCTGTTTGGGAGACACCAAGGATTAGCAATGTGATACCTGCTGTTCTTAGAGACTCAGGAAAAGCTAACTGCTGAACCAGCCAGCGTTAGGGAGTGTGTGTGTGTGTGTGTGTGTGTGTGTGTGTGTGTGTGTGTGTGTGAAGAGGGTGGCCTGCCTGTAGGTGGAGGGTCTGAGCAGTTCTTACTCCAGCAGGCGTGGGTGTGGAAGGCACAAAAGGGAATGTGGGGAGGATGGGGGAGGGGGCCCTATTTCTGGAGGAGGTCAGGCCCTGTTGTTGCATCTTCTGCCGTGGGGAACGTTCCGAAATCAAAGCATTTTCCTATTTGTTCTCTGAGATGGGGCCTGCTCCTGCTGGACCCCGGGAGGATGAAATCTGATTAAGATGCTGTCCTTCTCTATCACTTGTGAGGATTGGACAGCCGTACCATGTGGTGGGTACAACCTGGAATCCAGAGTCAGCAGACCCAGGTTCAGGTCCTGTTTCTCCTCTGAGTGTGACATCTGGGCGGGACTATTAACCTCTCTCTGCTTCCTCATGTGTATCACGGGGATGATGACACAGCTTCTCTGATGAACTGGTTGAGGGGACTGACCAAGGTGATGCCCCTGCACGTGCTTTGCAAACTGTGACTCATTCTGTGTCTTTAAATACGTCGTCTCTGTCTCCTTCGCCAAGCTTATTATAGAACGCTGGTGCAGAGGAGAAGACAGGTCCATGGGAGTTCAAATCTTGGCGGTGTCATCTACTTCCTTGGCAAGTCACTTTCCATCTCTGTGCTGTCATTTCCTAATTTTTCAAATGCGAATAGTAACGGAACCCAACAAATACAGTTGTTGTGAAGGTTTTTGAGATCACGTACATAACAAGTTCTTACCAAGGGTTAGCTATGATATTCGTGACGAATATTTTAGAATAATTAATTATGCTGTGAGGATTAGGTCACTTAGCAAAGGAATACATTAGGTGCCTAAATGGTATTTTAATCTATTATTTTGAAATATATCATTACTTTATATTTATTACCATTAGTTTTATTAGTAGGATTTTCAAAGCTGAAACTGTAGGAATCAAGGCAGCTATTTCTCATTGTAACCAGCAGATGGCGCTCGCGTTGTGTTTAAATTCCGTAAAAGCTTAAAATACATACATATTCATATTTTCTATTTTTACCAGAAAGAGTAAGAAAAAAAAAATTTTAAAGGCCATTGTCTGTGCCATAGGGAGATAATTAGGGAATGTAAAACAGCTGATACAGTAATTAATAGGAGCAGTGACTTGAGAGTCTTGGAAAGCTTTACAGCAGAACTGCAGGAGAGTAATTGACCTCACCGACATAAGAAAAAAAAATCATGAGCTCACACACAGCAGGGAAAGGCTAAGTTCTTACTTCTGTGGATTTAGAACCAAACCAGGGAACCCTGCAGCTGCGCTTCTGAGCCACACCTGGGAAGGCTTTGAAGCGGTAAGTTCCACGAGGGCGGGTCTCCAGTCCCCATTCTCACCCATATTCCCACAGCCTGCGGCAAGGATCAGCACATGGTAGGTGCTCAATAAACGAGCGCCACAGCACAAGCAGAGTCTCGAAATCCAGGCCTCTGTTTCCTCCAGGTAATCCTGGATAGACTTGGAAATTCTGGGGTCTTGTCTCCATCGGATAAGACCAACGTGTGGCCGACTGCCCCCCCACCCCCTTGCCTGGGTGTCATCTGCCTTCTGTGTGAAATGAGGAGGTTGGAAGCAGATATTGTGACCTCATATGGATTCTGTATGGATACATCTTCCATGTCAGGAGGAAATGGGTAAGCATGGGCAGGAGAAGTCAAGTTCATGCTCACTCGGTTGGAGAATCTGCATATGTCTCCTGGGAAGGAAGTAGCTCAGGGCAGGGATTACATGAGCGTTGTCTGATTCTGGTTCTGCCCGGACTTGTTGCATAACTGCGAGTGAGTGGGTTGCCTTATGGCTCCTCCTCTTTGACTGAGCGGCAGGAGCCTCTGAATATTTGCTTGTAAGGGTAATGGAATGACAGTCCTCAAAGGCTTCGTAGAAATAGACATATATTCTAGGTGCTGAGTCCATGACGTGTTAGGGTGGCCGGTAGAGAGCTATGGGGGGACGTGCCATTTGGACTTTATCTCTAATATATCCCTCATCTGGCCTGTTTTCCATATCTACAGGTCTTCGTCAACTTATCATGGGGTTACGTCCAGATAAAACCATCGTAGGTTGAACATATCCTAAGTCGGAAATGCATTTAATACTTAACATCATAGCTTAGCCCAGCCTCTACCTTAAACATGCTCAGAACACTTCAGTTAGCCTACGGTAGGGCAAAATCATCCAATACAAAGCCTATTTTACAATGAAGTGTTCACTCTCCCATGTAATTTATTGAAGCTGTACTGACAGTTAAAAATGGAATGCTTGTCTGGTACAGGACGGTTGTAAGTGTACCGGCTGATTACCGTTCTGGTCCCCGGGCCGCCTGGGAGCTGCCGCTCAGCATGTCGAGAAAGCCTGTCTCTAGCCTGGGAAAAGGTCAAAATACAAAATTCCAAGTACGGTTTCTACTCAATACTTTCACACCATCGTAAAGTTGAAAAATCGTAAGTCAAACCGTCTTAAGTCAGAGACCATCTGTATTCGGGCTCCACAGAGCGCAGGCCTTCTCTAAACAGGTGTGGTAGCCCTGGAGACCCACCACTCAGACCTCTTTCAGGAGAATCTGCCTCGGGGAACATAGCTGCCGTCCCACGAACACTGAAGCCCTGCTGCCTCCAGGCTGCTCCCGGACAGTAACTGAGCCTGGCTGGGGGATCTGCTTACTGTGGGGTTCCCCTAGTGAACAGCTCTGGCTTTGGGGCTCCCCATCATCCTGGTCGACACTTTTCCAGAACTGAGCTGCAGTCTGAGGCTCTTCTTCCCCAATCCTTCCTTCGCTCTCTCCTTTCCCAGGTGTCAGACCTTCATCGCTGTCTGAAGGATCCTCCTGGTCTTCTCCATTCCTTCCCCCTCTATCCTTCACTGGTATGAATCTCTTGTACATCTGATCCCGTCGTGGCAAGTGCTTCCTGCTGGACCTGAGCTGGCATGCTTGCCTACTGTGGGATTAAGTCCTGGTCTCTGTTTTTACCCATTCTCTTGTCCTCCCGACCATGGGGTTGACTTTTCCTCCTTATAGGTTTGCAGAAAGCAAAAAAGTAAAGTTCCAACCAACCACTATCTAAACAGAAGGGGAGTATTGCCTTTAATCGACAGGATAAGGTAACAGCATGGCTGTCTGCTCATCACGTCAGGGGTCTACATTAGTCAGCTTTTGCTTGGTTAGGCTGCAATTTCAAACCTCAAAGTCTAAATGGGTTACAAGCCCAAACACTTACATCACATGTTGGCTGTGATTCATGTGTCTTCATTCTGGGATCCGGGTGGAAGGAGCAGCCTCTTTGGGGACATAATGTTCTCCTGGAAGAGGAAAAAGTGCGAGAAAGTGGGTAAAACCACGAGGTAGCTCTTAGAGGTTCTCCCGGGGTTGGCATATATCACTGCAAGTCACATGGCCAGGCGTGATGGCAATGGACAGGTGCATATACTCACCCCCCCACCCCCGCCACCCAGGGAGGCACTGCAAGTCACATGAGAGGGGCAAAGATTATAATCCCTTTACCATGAGGGCAGTGAATAATTAGAAGCAATAAGACAATATCCAGTTCATCCTCATTATTCACAGATTCCATAATTGCAGATTCACCTACTAGCTAATATTTATTTGTAACCCCCAAGTCAGTACTCTGGGCACTTTAGAAGTTATTTGCAGACATGTGCAGAGCAGCAAAAAAAAATCGAGTTGCTCGATGCATACGTTCCTAGCTGAGGTGGAACGAGGCAACACTCTGCTTCCGTGTTTCAGCTTTTGTGCAGAGAGGCGCAGAGGGCGGAGACAGGATGGGGCGGGGCAGTGCAAGAGCCTCTGACACTGGCCATTTGGACTGGGTGTGAATCCTAGCTCTGGCCCCTATTAGTGGGGTGTCCTCAGGCAAGCCACTTAACACTTCTGAAGCTTACTTTCCCTCTTATAAAATAACAAAGTCAAATTGAATCTACCAGGATGCGTTGTTGTTAGGATTTAAGGTTATAATCTACGTGAGGTGTGTGTGTGTGTGTGTGTGTGTGTACTTCCCCGAGGAGCATCGGTTCAGTATTTGCTAATTCAGTATTTGCAGAACTTTATAGAACATAACTATCACTAAAAATAAGAATCAGTAGTACCTCAGGGTCATTGGGAGTCCCCGCCAAACAGCCCCTCTCTTCACCACCCATGCGCTGAACCAACTGATAAATCATAAAATGTCTAAGATGTGGAAACTAAAAAGCCACCTTTATTATTGATGAAGATTAGTAGAGGCTATAATGAGAGCCAAAGTGGGCTTGCTTATTCTCTATCCACAGCCTAGTCTCCCCAAGGCAAATTTTGTATCTGCAGAGCAGATACACTTTCTCAGGTCCCTGCAACCCAGAGGTGTGGGTGGAGAGGGAAGGAGCCTCACTCCACACCGTTGATGGATTAACTCTTCCCTCTTGAGAAATACGGACCAACGGCTGTTGTTCACAAACCAGGAAACATGCCACCTCTGTGGGGAGATGTAAGGAGCAAAGGGCTAGAAGCGTTTGGGGAAGACTTGCTGCTCACGGCCAGCAAGTGCAGGGAAGGGCATTCCCATCTAACACCTCAGAGGAAGATACAGACCCGGCACATGGGCGTAGTGGGTGAGCTGGGGCTTCCCTTCTGTCACTGCTATGTGCTGACTGCCGTTCTAGGCTCTGATCTTTAACATGCAATCGAGAAAGGGAAATCACAGTCTGGTGTCCTCCTGGGAAGATGACATGTGGACACCCGGATCCAAGACATCTGGCCAGTTTCTCCTTTTGGGTCATTTGTATAGAATCTGCTTGCCTAGGGCTGCAAATAAAAATCCTTCCTGGCCACTTATTCCTCGGTCATTTTGAGCCTGTGATGGAATTGTTCCCCCTTACTGGTTTGCAGTAAGGATGAGGGGAAACCAGATGTTGGCTGGACCTCGGGCAACAGAGGAAGCTGGGTTGGCCACTGCTGCAGTCTTCGTTGGCATTAAATGCAGGCAGGGAACTGGGGCATTAAGAGTGACAAGTGTCATCCAAGAGTAGGCAGCTCAAGAGGAACAATTCATCTCTTTGCCTTATCTTTTGAAGTGAAATCTTCCTGAAAGCTTTTTTAGGCTAAGCATGAGGGCTGTTTCCTTGGTTACAAAGGCTCGCTCACTAGGGCAAAGGTGGGGCACGTGGACCACCTGTAGGTATTCAAAATGGAAAATTACCGGTTGCCTGTGCATTAGTATCTTAGGGCTGTTGTAACAAAGCACCACAAACTAGGTGGTTAAAAACAGCAGAAATCCATTCTTGCACAGTTCTGGAGGCTGGCAGCTCAAAATCAAGGTATGGGCAGGGCCATGCGCCCTCTGAAGGCTCTAGGGGAGGAGGCTTCCTTGTCTCTTCCAAGCTCTGGTGGGTATTCGGCCATCCTTGGCATTGCTTGGTTCACAGGGGCACCATTCCACTCTCTGCCTCTGGCTTCTCATGTTCTCCTCTGTGTCTCTGTGTTCAAATTTCCCTTTTTATAAATGCACCAGTCACTGGACTAGGCCCACCCTAATCCAGGATGGCCTCATCTTAACCTGATCACATAGGCAAAGACTCTATTTCTGAGTGAGGTCACACACACAGGTCCCAGGTGGCCGTGAAATTTTGAGGAACACTCCTCAACACAGCACAGGCCCATGTACATGTATATGTGTGAAAGCCCAGGGCCATGTACATGTATGTGTGTGAAAGCCCAGGGCCATGTACATGTATGTGTGTGAAAGCCCAGGCCCATGTACATGTATGTGTGTGAAAGCCCAGGGCCATGTACATGTATGTGTGTGAAAGCACAGGGCCATGTACATGTATGTGTGTGAAAGCACAGGGCCATGTACATGTATGTGTGTGAAAGCCCAGGGCCATGTACATGTATGTGTGTGAAAGCCCAGGGCCATGTACATGTATGTGTGTGAAAGCCCAGGCCCATGTACATGTATGTGTGTGAAAGCACAGGGCCATGTACATGTATGTGTGTGAAAGCACAGGGCCATGTACATGTATGTGTGTGAAAGCACAGGCCCATGTACATGTATGTGCATGAACTGCATCTCAGACAGGTTCTGCACACTTCCCTTACCTTCTGCCTCCCCTGTTTCTGCCTCAACTCAGACCCCATGAATTCTCCAGTGCTTTAAGATTCTATAAAATACTTTCATTTTCCTCATTTCATCTGATCCTATCAATAACCCCAAAATGTATTATTTTTTCCCATTGTCAGAAAGAAACTAAGGCTCAGAGAGGCTAAGCGACTTTCTGAAATCCCACAGCTGTTGTGTGGCAGGAACATGTGGTCTGGTTCTGTGCTCATTCCATATGACTGCCCATAGCTTTTCACTATAAAAAGCAGCATAGGGCTTCCCTGGTGGCGCAGTGGTTGAGAGTCCGCCTGCCGATGCAGGGGAACCGGGTTCGCGCCCCGGTCTGGGAGGATCCCACGTGCCGCGGAGCGGCTGGGCCCGTGAGCCATGGCCGCTGAGCCTGCGCGTCCGGAGCCTGTGCTCCGC
>NC_041228.1:10034051-10044919 GCF_002837175.3 Physeter macrocephalus
TCCGCAACGGGAGAGGCCACGACAGTGAGAGGCCCGCGTACCGAAAAAAAAAAAAAAAAAAAAAAAAAAAGCAGCATGATTCTTCCATTGCTTCCCCAAACCTCTTTCACTAATGAAGGAAAAAGCCTTTTTAAACAATTTTTATTCAGCTTAAAGTTGTTTGGCAATGTTCCCTTTCCAGAAAGCCATCAATCAATCAATCAATCAATCCAATAATATTGAGCACCTACTCTGTTTGAAGCAGCGTGCTAGCCCCTGAAGACAGAGTGATGAATGCAAGTCTGTAATCTAGCAGCAGATGAGACAGATATGCAAACAAATACACAGATGGATAGATTCTTACACATTGCGATGGTTATTACGGGAGAAGATGGCAGGGCAGGGATATACGGTGGTCAGAGAGAAGTGGTGGAAGGCGACTTGGGAACAGAGATCTGAAGCATGAGCAGGACGTAGCCCGCTGAAGAGGAGGCGTAGAATGTTCCAGGCAGGGCAACCTGCCGAATTTGGAGGGAGCTTGGTGGGCTTGAGGGGGTGAGGGGAAGCGGTGTAGCCGGCAGGGCAAGAAGGGAATCAGAGAGATGGGCGAGGAGGGTATTTTAGAAGCATGGCTGAGAGCTGACGGGGGCTGATGTTTCGGCAAGGGATACGGGGAGTAGGGGTGGGGTTTGAGAGAGATTTCCGAGGGGAACCGAAGAGGTGAAGGTGCCTTCTCGGCTCTTTGCACAGATCTGTGGGCTCTGACCTGCTGCAGTGAATCTCCTTCCCATCGATGGCTTACTTGCTCACATCTGTACCTCTGGGTGAGTCATGGCAGGTGGTGTCAGGAAAGAGTGCCCTGTGCCCTGAGCACACCTTTGGGGGGACCTGTTCAGGATCATGCAGCAATTCTGCAATCTGTTGACTGAGGTCACTGTCTGTTTTATCTGTCAGACCTCATGAGACTGCTCTCAAATGAAACCAACCAGAGCCACAGCCTGCAAACCCGACAGAGGCCATCCACGTTCCCCATTCATTTCTAAACATGAGCAGACTTCAAAGAACTGTTTTCATTCAGGTCGGAAAGTTCCTGAATCCTGGTGAGAGAAAGAAAGAGCCTGGAGATGACACCACTCGCTTCTTATCCAGGTTCCCCAGGGCATGGGGCATATACCTCTAACAGGACTTTTGGGTGGCCTTTTGGGTTGCTGCTGGGAGCTGGGCAGCAGAGGAAACCTGAGTGGGGGCAGCTCAGGGCTTGGCAGAGGGGCGTGTATGGGAAGCCAGACATTTTTAGAAATGAGAGAACGTGACCACGAACACCTTTGAAGTTTAAGATATATTTTCCACTGCTGTCTTAATCCAAGAAGCCGTGACTGGTGGCCTGTGTGCATGTGGTGTCATGTGTGTCTGATTGTGTGTGCAAGGGTGTGAAGGGGGGGTGGAGGCAGAGAGGGAGAAGATGCTATCTGTGGGGCTTTTCTGGAATATTCGTGCTGAGAATCAGATTCAGAGTCAAGAACCATTTGTCAGGCACCTACCATGCCCCGGATGCTCTGTGGGGCACACCCATTTTTATTATCTTTTGGGTCCTTATGTAACTCAGTGAAGTAGGAAATAGGTTCCCCATTTTACAGATGAGAAAACTGAGGCTCACAGAATTGAATGGGCTACATCCTGTGTTTACCTCCATCATCACACCCTCACTCTGTCATAATGCCTGCCATGCTTCTTCACCTGCCTCTGCACTCAGCTTCCAGTCCTTGAGGGAGGGACTGTGTCTTTAGTGCCTCTAACCCTCTGCCTGGCACATGGTAGGTGCTCGCTGCTTTTTTTCAATTGACTTTTTGTTGAAGTTTAACGTATAGAAAAAAAGTGCACAAATCATCACTATATAGCTTGATGAATCGTCACACAGGGAACACACCTTGTGACCAGGATCAAGAAACAGAGCTACTATTACCCCAGAAGCCTCCACGGTGCTCTGTTCCGGTCACCAACCCCTCCTCTTGTCCCTGTCAATGGTCACCATGATCCTGATTCTAACGCTATCACTCAGTTTTGCCTTTTTCTGTACTTGATGTGGATAAAATCATATATATGTCCCATGTTATGAATGTTCATCCATTCTTACTGCTGTATAGTCTTCCAGTCTACAAATATAGCACAATTTATTTGTCCATTCTACTGTAGAAAGACATTAGGTTGTTTCTAGTCTTTGGTAATTATGAATAGGGCTGGTATAAATATTCTGATATAGGTCTCTAGGTGAAAATGCTCAGTAAATATTTGGTGAAACAGTAATTACTTGCTGCATGAGAAATCACACAAAGTATTTTATAAGTGAAGCCCCTAAATCCATTACATAGAGGGAAGTGCATAGGAGTTTGGGGGAGAAGTTGGATGTATAAGAGGATCCCTGGGAGGGAAATCCTTAAGGAACAAAGGAGGAGGCTCTGCAATGAGTGAGTCCATAGAAAGATCTCGAAGGGAGGAGTACAGGGGCAGAAAGTGGGTGGCAGGCTGAAAGCTTGAATGGCCAACACCAATGCTTGGTCTTCATCTTACGGGCAGGGGGGAGTCCTGGATGGCTTTGTAGCTTGACAGCACTGTCAGGTTTTTTTTTCTTTTTTTTAAGGGAAATTACATCGTCCATGGTTGCCATGGTGAGTTGGGGAAAAACGACAGGAATCAGGGAGCCAGGGTGAGAGGTTGCTGCACCCACCGAGCTGTGTGTTAATGAAGTTGCTGTGGAGTAGAAAAGACCTGCTGGGAGAAACGTCGAGAAGAAATAACTTAAAATACTAGTTACCAAGCAGGACACCTGGGAAAGGCATATTTAAACATGGTTGCAAGGGTTTGCGCTTGTCATACAACGGGTACAGGCCAGGTGGGTTAGTGAATCCAGGGAAGCGGGCAAGGCGGCTGCACCTAATGGTTTCTGTTTCCTCAGTGACCTTGGAGGTGAGGTATCTCTCTGCTGAGAGTGAGGGGCAGGCTCCGCGGAGTAGGAGAACTGAAGGGAGACAATCAGGTAGAAACTAATGGACTCTGAACACAAGAAAGAATTATAAATCCCTAGGTAGAGTATTGAGAACTTCTAGAAAAAATCCTAATTGTTTGCGGTCATGAGTTAACAAAACACTAGCTCCCTTTATAGTCTTTCTAATCTGTCATTTGTAGCATTTTTAATGTGAAATTTCTTGATTCCTTTCTCTCCAGTCTGTTTGAAGTGTGGGTGTTAACTAGTTTTCCTGCTGTGTCTGTTTTATTGTTCTTTTCTAATAATCAGCTTTTGGCTTTCCTTTTCTTTTGCTGTGTGTTTTTGTTTCCAGTTTATTAACTTTTCCTCTTGTCTTTATTATGTATTTTCTTATCTTTTCTTCAGATTTATCCTGTTGTCTTTCGCCTAAATGTTTGCAAGCTTAGCTCCTTAATTTCCCATCTTTCTTCTTTTCTAATATCACATTTAAGGCTACAGTGTTCCTTTAAGTGCCATGTTAGGTAAATTCCACAAGTTTGATGGATAGTGTTTTTATTATCATTTAGTTGCAAAATATTTTCTAATTTCCATCTTGATTTCTTCTTTGAGCTTTGAGATTTTAGAAGTACATTTTATAATTTCTGACTATAATTTTCTTTTGTTGTTGGTTTTTTCAATTAGTTGCAGTGTGCTTGAAAACATAATATAGTTGTCTCTTTTAATGATGTTAGCAAATACTGATGATCCCTATCTAGGTCAGAGGTCCGCAAACTGCTCTGGCTACTGTGAGACAAATCCTGATCATGCCTGTTATTGTAAATAAAGTTTTATTAGCGTGCAGTCATGTCTAGTCATTTATACATTGTCTATGTCTGCTTTTGAGCCAGAACAGCAGAATTACGTAGTCCTAACAAAGACTGTGTAGTCTGTGAAGCCTAAAAGACTTACTAGCTGGCCTTCTAAGAAAAAGTTTTGCCAAACTTTGCACTAGATCCATTATTTCAGTAGGGTTGCAAAATGATGATTCTATATCACTTTTAAAATAATTCTAGTTCTATAACCATTTTTCATTTAATAGCTGGGGTCCTTCTATAAGGAGAAGTTTTCTCTACTCAATTATTGGGTTGCCTTGAGGTATTGTTTATACAGGAAAGGCAAGATAAATGCTTGATTTTTTCCCTTTTAGTTACTAGCTTTTTAAAAATGAATTTACTTCCTTAAATATGACCATTTAAAAGTTACCATTTTGATATACTGAAAATGTTTCACTCTGTTGCAATTATTTGCTAACATATTTGCTATTACATTTTACGTGTTTGGATATTGCAAATATATTTTCTGTGTTTTTTTCAATATTACAGTTATTGCTCTTAACACTGCTCAGATGGTCCCATCTTTGGACAATCGGAGCCTCTTGGACTGAGCTCCTGAATCTTTTTTATGTGACCCCTGTCATCTTTGATAACCTCTTTGCTCCCTGATATAATAAGATATTCCAGGCTTACCTTATATATTTCCTGCCCCAGAACTGATAACCATTTTTTTAAAACTTTTTCTTTTTCTTTTAAAATTTTATTATTTAAAAAAATAAATTTATTTATTTATTTGTTTATCTTTGGCTGCGCTGGGTCTTCGTTGCTGCACGTGGGCTTTCTCTAGTTGTGGTGAGCAGGGGCTACTCTTCGTTGCGGTGTGCAGGCTTCTCATTGCAGTGGCTTCTCTTGTTGTGGAGCACGGGCTCTAGGCACACGGGCTTCAGTAGTTGTGGCGCACAGGTTTAGTTGCTCTGCAGCATGTGGGATTTTCCTGGACCAGGGCTCGAACCCGTGTCCCCTGCATTTGTAGGCAGATTCTTAACCACTGCGCTGCCAGGGAAGCCCCTGATAGCCATTTTGAATTTTACTGGAGGGCTTAGTCTACATTTTCTTTGGTTAGTGATATATTTGCACTTAGTTCTA
Organism: Physeter macrocephalus; assembly: GCF_002837175.3. Classification (NCBI taxonomy): domain Eukaryota; kingdom Metazoa; phylum Chordata; class Mammalia; order Artiodactyla; family Physeteridae; genus Physeter; species Physeter macrocephalus. Next base: position 10,038,972 of record NC_041228.1, read on the forward strand.
CCACTTTATTTTGTGTTTTCTATTTGACATTTTTATGCTTCTTCCCTACATCCTTTTGACTGTGTTTTAATTTAGTTGAGATTTCCTTAGCCTCCTCTGTCCCTGACTTCCCATTTGGAAGTTATATTGTATATTTCTAATCTCTTAGTGCTTACCCTTAATTTTAACACAGATCTTCATTTAAAAAGTCTAATGTTAAATTAAATCTCTGAACTCCTGAAAAATGCAAGGATCTTGGATTACTGTAACCCCGGGTCTCCCTCTTTTGATCTCACATGTTAATCTCCATCATTTACATTCAACTTTATTTTTATTCCAAATTAATCACCAGGGCTTCATTGAATAATTGACTTATTATTGACTTGTAAATGCTTGTTTAGATTTGCCTGCTTTTTAAAAAGACCAGTTTCCCGTTTCCTTGTTTACTTTCTAGAAAAAATCTCTCACACTGTGGACTCTGTGTTGGCGTCTGCTTCCTGGGGAACCCAAAATGACACAGGCCCATTCTTGGCTGTCAGACGCTTTCTTCCTTTTCCTTTTCTTGCTTTATCTTCATTTTAAAATTTTCCTTTCCTTCATTTAAAAATTTTCTGTTCACCTACCTCTTTTACCTCTGAAATATATAAAATGGAATAATTGATACTGTGAGAAGGGAGAGAGGTATACTCAGAAATTTCCTCTTGGAAGCTGTATTAGTTAGTGTTCTCTAGAGAAACAGAACAAATGAAATGTGGTGTGTGTGTGTGTGCATGTGTGTGTGTGTATATATATATATATATATATATAGAGAGAGAGAGAGAGAGAGAGAGAGAGAGATTTATTTTAAGGGGCTACCTCATGCAGTTATGGAGCCTGTCAAGTCCAAAATCTGCAGAGCAGGCTGACAGGCTGGAGACCCAGGGGAGAGGTGGTGTTGCAGCTCAAGTCCAAAGGCAGTGTGGAGACAGCGTTCCTTCTTCCTCTGGAGGACCTCAGTCCTTTTTCTTAAGACTGCCAGCTGAAAGGATAAGGCCCTACTGATCTAAATGCTAATCTCATCTAACAGTGCTTTCACAGCAACATCTAGACTGTGTTTGACCGAACACCTGGGTACCATGGCCTAGCTAAGTTGGCACAGAGAATAAACTTATCACAGAAGCTTGGCAGGGAGCGCTGTGGCCGGGGGGCGTTCCTGGCTTTCAGCCCTGCCAGTCTCGCGAGGAGCAGGAGCGCAGTGGGATTTGTGCAGTGAGGGGCAGTAGAGATGCAGACAGGCGAACGCGAACTGGCATCGGTGGGGAGCCCGGGTTAGGGTGGGGTGGGGCTGGGAGGTCGGGGCGGGGAGATGTTATATGCGATCTGATTTGACTTTTTTTTTTTTTTTTTTTTGCGGTTCGCGGGCCTCTCACTATTGTGGCCTCTCCCGTTGCGGAGCACAGGCTCCGGACGCGCAGGCTCAGCGGCCATGGCTCACGGGCCCAGCCGCTCCGCGGCATGTGGGATCCTCCCGGACTGGGGCACGAACCCGCGTCCCCTGCGTCGGCAGGCGGACCCTCAACCACTGCGCCACCAGGGAAGCCCTGATTTGACTTTTTAAAAAAATTTTTATTTTATTTTATTTTATTTTTTATACAGCAGGTTCTTATTAGTTATCTATTTTATACATATTAGTGTATACATGTCAATCCCAATCTCCCAGTTCATCCCACCACCACTACCCGACACTTTCCCCCTTGGTGTCCATACGTTTGTTCTCTGCATCTGTGTCTCTATTTCTGCCTTGCAAACTGGTTCATCTGTACCATTTTTCTAGGTTCCACATATATGCGTTAATATAAGATATTTGTTTTTCTCTTTCTGACTTACTTCACTGCGTATGACAGTCTCTAGATCCATCCACGTCTCTACAAATGACCCAATTTCATTCCTTTTTATGGCTGAGTAACATTCCATTGTATATATGTACCACATCTTCTTTATCCAATCGTCTGTCGATGGGCATTTAGGTTGCTTCCATGACCTGGCTATTGTAAATAGTGCTGCAATGAATATTGGGGTGCATGGGTCGTTTTGAATTATGGTTTTCTCTGGGTATATGCCCAGTAGTGGGATTGCTGGGTCATATGGTAGTTCTATTTTTAGTTTTTAAAGGAACCTCCATACTGTTCTCCATAGGGACTGTATCGATTTACATTCCCACCAACAGTGCAAGAGGGTTCCCTTTTCTCCACGCCCTCTCCAGCATTTGTTGTTTGTAGATTTTCTGATGATGCCCATTCTAACTGGTGTGAGGTGATACCTCATTGTAGTTTTGATTTGCATTTCTCTAATATTTAGTGATGTTGAGCAGCTTTTCATGTGCCTCTTGGCCATCTGTATGCCTTCTTTGGAGAAATGTCTAGTTAGGTCTTCTGCCCATTTTTTGATTGGGTTGTTTGTTTTTTTAATATTGAGCTGCATGAGCTGTTTATATATTTTGGAGATTAATCCTTTGTCCATTGATTCATTTGCAAATATTTTCTCCCATTCTGATGGGTTGTCTTTTCGTCTTGTGTGTAATTTCCTTCGCTTTGCAAAAGGTTTTAAGTTTCATTAGGTCCCATTTGTTTATTTTTGTTTTTATTTCCATTACTTTAGGAGGTGCATCAAAGAAGATTTTGCTGTGATTTATCTCAAAGAGTGTTCTTCCTATGTTTTCCTCTAAGAGTTTTATAGTGTCCAGTCTTACATTTAAGTCTCTAATCCATTTTGAGTTTATTTTTGTGTATGGTGTTAGGGAGTGTTTTAATTTCATTCTTTTACATGTAGCTGTCAAGTTTTCCCAGTACCACGTATTGAAGAGACTGTCTTTTCTCCATTGTGTATCCTTGCCTCCTTTGTCATAGATTAGTTGACCATAGGTGCGTGGGTTTATCTCTGGGCTTTCTATCATGTTCCATTGATCTATATTTCTGTTTTTGTGCCAATACCATATTGTCTTGACTACTGTAGCTTTGTAGTATAGTCTGAAGTCAGGGAATCTGATTCCTCAAGCTCCATTTTTTTCCCTCAAGACTGCTTTGGCTATCTGGGGTCTTTTGTGTCTCCATACAAATTTTAAGATATTTACTTCTAGTTCTGTAAAAAATGTCACTGGTAATTTGTTAGGGATTGCACTGAATCTGTAGATTGCTTTGGGTAGTATAGTCATTTTCACAATATTGTTTCTTCCAATTCAAGAACATGGTATAGCTCTCCATCTGTTTGTGTCATCTTTGATTTCTTTCATCAGTGTCTTATAGTTTTCTGAGTACAGATCTTTTACCTCCTTAGGTAGGTTTATTCCTAGGTATTTTATTCTTTTTGTTGCGATGGTGAATGGGATTGTTTCCTTAATTTCACTCTCAGATTTTTCATCATTAGTGTATAAGAATGCCAGAGATTTCTGTGCATTAATTTTGTATCCTGCTACTTTACCAAATTCATTGATTAGCTCTAGTAGTTTTCTGGTAGCCTCCTTAGGATTCTCTATGTATAGTATCATGTCATCTGCAAACAGTGACAGCTTTACTTCTTCTTTTCCTATTTGGATTCCTTTTATTTCTTTTTCTTCTCTGATTGCTGTGGCTAGAACTTCCAAAACTAAGTTGAATAAGAGTGGTGAGAGTGGGCAACCTTGTCTTGTTCCTGATCTTAGTGGAAATGCTTTCAGTTTTTCACCATTGAGAACAATGCTGGCTGTAGTCTCTGATTGACATGGCTAGGACTTCCAAAACTATGTTGAATAATAGTGGCAAGAGTGGACATCCTTGTCTTGATCTTGATCTTAGAGGAAATGCTTTCAGTTTTTCACCACCGAGAATGATGTTTGCTGTTGGTTTGTCATATATGGCCTTTATTATGTTGAGGAAGTTTCCCTCTATGCCCAATCTCTGGAGCGTTTTTATCATAATTCGGTGTTGAATTTTGTCAAAAGCTTTTTCTGCATCTATTGAGATGATCATATGGTTTTTCTCCTTCAATTTGTTTATATGGTGTATCACATTGATTGATTTGCGTATATTGAAGAATCCTTGCATTCCTGGGATATATCTCACTTGATCATGGTGTATGATCCTTTTAATGTGCTGTTGGATTCTGTTTGCTAGTATTTTGTTGAGGATTTTTGCATCTATGTTCATCAGTGATATTGGCCTGTAGTTTTCTTTCTTTGTGACGTCTTTGTCTGGTTTTGGTATCAGGGTGATGGTGGCCTCATAGAATGAGTTTGGGAGTGTTCCTCCCTCTGCTATCTTTTGGAAGAGTTTGAGAAGGATAGATGTTAACTCTTCTCTAAATGTTTGATAGAATTCGCCTGTGAAGCCATCTGGTCCTGGGCTTTTGTGTGTTGGAAGATTTTTAATCACAGTTTCAATTTCAGTGCTTGTGATTGGTCTGTTCATATTTTCTATTTCTTCGGTTGCTTGTAGTAGTCTCTTAGGATGCTTTGTATTTCTGCAGTGTCTGTTGGAACTTCTTTTTCATTTCTAATTTTATTGAGTCCTGTCCCTCTTTTTCTTGATGAGTCTGGTTAAAGGTTTATCAATTTTGTTTATCCTCTCAAAGAACCAGCTTTTAGTTGTATTGATCTTTGCTATTGTTTTCTTTGTTTCTAATTCATTTATTTCTGCTCTGATCTTGATGATTTCTTCCCTTCTATTAACTTTGGGTTTTGTTTGCTCTTCTTTCTCTAGCTCCTTTAGGTGTTAGGTTAGATGGTTTATTCGAGATTTTTCTTGTTTCTTGAGGTAGGCTTGTATTGCTATAAACTTCCCTCTTAGAACTGCTTTTGCTGCATCTCATAGGTTTTAGATCATCGTGTTTTCATTGTAATTTGTCTCGAGGTATTTTTTGATTTCCTCTTTGATTTCTTCAGTGATCTCTTGGTTATTTAGTAATGTATTGTTTAGCCTCCATGTGTTTGTGTTTTTTACATTTTTTTCCCTGTAATTGATTTCTAATCTCATAGTGTTGTGGTCAGAACAGATGCTTGATATGATTTCAGTTTTCTTAAATTTACTGAGGCTTGACTTGTGACCTAAAATGTGATCTATCCTGGAGAATGTTCTGTGTGCACTTGAGAAGAAAGTGTAATCTGCTGTTTTTGGATGGAATGTCCTATAAATTCCGTATGTATCCTTAGGTCTAAAGTGGGTCTCTTGTAGACAGCATATATATGGATCTTGTCTTTGTATCCATTCAGCAAGCCTGTGTCTTTTGGGTGGAGCATTTAAACCATTCACGTTTAAGGTAATTATCAATATGTATGTTCCTATGACCATTTTCTTAATTGTTTGGGGTTTGTTTTTGTAGATCCTCTTCTTCTCTTGTGTTTCCCGCTTAGAGAAGTTCCTTAACATTTGTTGTAGAGCTGGTTTGGTGGTGCTGAATTCTCTTAGCCTTTGCTGTCTGTAAAGCTTTTGATTTCTCTGTCGAATCTGAATGAGATCCTTGCCGGGTAGAGTAATTTTGATTGTAGGTTCTTCCCTTTCATCACTTTAAGTATATCATGCCACTCCCTTCTGGCTTGTAGAGTTTCTGCTGAGAAATCAGCTGTTAACCTTATGGGAGTTCCCTTGTAGTTATTTGTCATTTTTCCCTTGCTGCTTTCAATAATTTTTCTTTGCCTTTAATTTTTGTCAATTTGATTACTATGTGCCTTGCCATGTTTCTCCTTGGGTTTATCCTGCCTTGGACTCTCTGCACTCCCTGGACTTGGGTGGCTATTTCCTTTCCCATGTTAGGGAAGTTTTCAACTATAATCTCTTCAAATATTTTCTTGGGTACTTTCTCTCTATCTTCTCCTTCTGGGACCCCTATAATGTGAATGTTGTTGGGTTTAATGTTGTCCCAGAGGTCTCTTAGGCTGTCTTCATTTCTTTTCATTCTTTTTTCTTTATTCTCTTCTGCAGCAGTGAATTCCACCATTCTGTCTTCCAGGTCACTTATCC
>NC_041228.1:10044990-10082766 GCF_002837175.3 Physeter macrocephalus
TTTCAGTTATTGTATTGTTCATCTCTGTTTGTTTGTTCTTTAATTCTTCTAGGTGTTTGTTCTTTAATTCTTCTAGGTCTTTGTTAAACATTTCTTGCATCTTCTCGATCTCTGCCTCCATTCTTTTTCCGCGGTCCTGGATCATCTTTACTATCATTATTCTGAATTCTTTTTCTGGAAGGTTGCCTATCTCCACTTTATTTAGTTGTTTTTCTGGGGTTTTATCTTGTTCCTTCATCTGGTACATAGTCCTCTGCCTTTTCATTTTGTCTATCTTTCTGTGAATATGGTTTTCCTTCCACAGGCTGCAGAAGTGTGGTTCTTCTTGCTTCTGCTGCATGTCCTCTGGTCTCTGATTTGACGTCTCTTTCCCTTGGTTTGACTCATTGTGGGGTCAGCATTGCCTCTCTTTGTGGCCATGGTGAGAGCAGCATCATAACATTATGAATGGGCAGGGACGAGGCCAACCTGGAGCTCCAGATGCCAGTAGACTTTTCACCATTAATTAGAGAAACTTTTATTATGAGGCTTGAGACCATCCCACCCAGACGTGGTGTGCAGTAGGGCATAAGTGGGAGGAGGGAGGTGATGTCAAAGGCCTAGTGGCTGGTGAAGACCTGGACACTTTCACTCACCCCCACCACTCATCAACCTGGAATTACTGCACCCCTCCCAGATCTTTGCACATGCCTCCTCCAGTCTTGCCTCTGCTGAGAAACCTTCCATGATTCACACTTTCTGGGAGATCACACGTGGTCCTTTGCTTAGAGGCAGATCTTCTCTCTTTTTCCTTCTCTCTTTCCTGCTCCAAGACTCAAGGATTCAGCCTGTTTTCCTCTTGCTCCATATCTGCCACACTCTAGTAGTCCTTTGGGGTCTTCTCATCCTAAAGAGGGAGGGAGGTTCAAAGTATAGGGAGCTTCCCTGCAAATGGAAAGAGGAAAGGGTCTGGGAGTAGCTTGGAGACTTCACAACAGGTGGACTGTGTGTCACAGTCCTGCAGGGTGTGGGAGGCTGTGTGGGGCCTCTAGAGACTGGACAGAGGCTCTGGGCTTCCAGCCTTGGCAAAGAGCCCTGAGGCCAGGCTTGAGGTGGCCTTGGATGGGGAGCACATCAGAAGAGCCACATGGAGGAGAAAAGAGAGGGTCCTCCTGGAATGCTAGACACTGCATAAAATTTCTGGGATCCTCATGGGACCTAAGAGGAGGGGTGCAGGTGGAGTGTCCCACTGGAATTGAATTTCCTGCCATCTTGGTGGGATGGTGGCTTAAAGCAGATTAAAATTTGATTTAGAAATGTGACATTTCTTATATACCCCATCATTAGAATGTCTGTAATTTACTTTTAAATACTTCAGTATCTCAGTGTGTTTTTGTATATGTGCCAATTACAATAGTTTAAACCACACCCTGGGTGCAGTCAGTTCCATAAATCAGAAGTTCACCTTCGAGGAGTGGGCAGCATGAAATCTAACCAGAAAGCTCACAGTCCAGAAATGGCCGTGACAATCTCTTTTGTTACCTTTTCCCTTTGATCAATACCAGTGGCTTTGCTAATTATCTCAATAAGTTTAGAAATGGGTTTCACTGGTGACATATGTGGGATATTAACTAGCTTAATGAATGTGATGAATATTAGAAAGGGGCTTTTACTGGCAAAATTAGTGCTACTGACGATGTGTTGATTGCTTTAATTATTTTAGAGAAAATCCCAACATTTGCACCGGCTAAGAATCTAGTAAGGAAGATATATACTGGCACACCAGATACGCAGGGAAGATGTGATGCTGTAGTTCAAGTCTGGAGGCCATCTGCAGGCAGAAATCCCTCTTCTTTGGGGCACTCCAGTCTGTTTTCTCTTAAGACCTTCAGCTGATTAGGTGAGGCCCACCCACATTATGGAGAGTAATGTGCTTTTCTCAGAGTCTACTGATTTAAATGTTAATTTAATCTAAAAAATACCTTCATAGCAACATTTAGACTGGTATTTGACCAAACACCTCAGTACCATGGCCTAGCCAAGTCAGCACATAAAATTAACCATCGTAAGCACTGTCTGGTCTGAGTCCTGTTTTCATATGATCTGGTAGTGAGCCTGTAGGGGAAATTTAACCTATAGTACCTTCTGAGCTACTATGATTTCCCCCAAAGAACCTAACAGTTGTGCATTTCCAAGTTGTCAGATAATAAATGTGTCAGGCCTTGTAGTCATACTATCCCTGATGCAACTACTCAACTCCACCATGGTATATGAAAGTAGCTGTAGGTTGCATGTAAACAAATTAGCCTGCTCCGTTCCAATAAAACCCTACTGGTGGAAACGGAAATTTGAATTTTATGTAATTTTCGTGTGTCATGAAGTAGTATTCTTTTGATTCCTCTCTCAACCATCTAAAAACAAGAAAAGCATTTGTAGCTCTCGGGCCATACAAAACAGGGGGTGGGAAATGGTAGTTTGACACCTTTGCTGTATACCATAGCTGTCTCCATGAAAATTCACCTGTACTGTCTCTCATTCTCACATCCTACTTATATCCGGGTGTCAATTAAGGTATTTAATAAAACAACCTGTTCTGGCAGCTCAAGACATCAGCTTCTTCTGAGAATGTGCGTTTTAATCCGGCTTCTGGGAAGAATTCTTTCTTCAAAGAAGGTTATAACAGTAAAATTTCCTTTTGGGGTGTTGGGAAATTCTTTTTATTTTGAAATTCTTTTGTCTGGAAGATGGTTTAGTAACGTACCATAGAACGAGGTACCATAGAACGTACCATAGAATGAGGGACACATAGAATATTAGAGCTAGAAGATGCCTTAGATGATCTCTTTTTGTTGAATCATTGATTTAGTCATCCATTCAACATCTACTAAGCAATTTAGGAGATCTACATCCCTGCTCATAATAGAAAATTTTTAGCAAATGACTTTCTTGCCTTTGGTGTTTCCTGAAACAAACCTTGCACCCTGGACCTTGGACCAGCCTTCTCAGCTTCTCCAACCCTCGGAAATGCTTTTAGGCTCAGAGTAGGAGTCAGTACCTCAGGAAACCTCTGACTTCCCTCCTCCTAAGAGAATGAGCTAGTTCTTCCTCGGAGTTGCCCCTGAATCCATCATCTTTTCATTTCTGCCTCTGTTTTACTGTTGAATAAAGTTATTTTTCACCCGTATTTTTCTACCCCTCTAGACACTTAGCATCTTGAGAAGCTGTCATATTCTTTTCTACATGCCAGAATCTGATACATAGTGGGTACTCAGCAAGCACGTGTTGAAGTCATTTACTCAGGCGACAGATATTTTTGGGCCCCTACTATGTGCCAGGCACTGCTCTGAACAGTGAGAGAAAACAGACGAAAATCCCTGCCCCCTCGAGTTTCCGTTGTCATGGGGTAGGAAGTGGAAGACAGGTGAGCTCATTAAGTGAGCATATAGTATGCTAGAAGGTAGCAAGCACTATGAAGAAAAGTAAAGCAGGCAAAAGGGGGCAGGGAGTGCCAGGGGTGGTGGTGGGGTTGTCATTATAAATAGATGATCAGCAAAGACTGAGAGGCGGTGAGGAGAGAGCCACTTTGCTATCCAGCAGAAGCATTTTCTGGGAGAATGAAAGCAAGTGTAAAAGTCTTGAGGTGCGTGTGTGTCTGGAATGGCCTGGAAACGGCACAAAGGCCAGTGTGGCCAGAGATGAGCGAACAAGGGAGAGAAGTGAGTTTCACTGCACTGATTTGAAAGACGAAGGGAACTAGATGCCTTCTGGAGACTTGGAGACAAAAAGGGAAACTGAGGCTCAAAGAGGTGAGTGATTTTTGCAGGATCATGCAGTAGAGCTGGTCAGTGTCAGATTGGCGTCCCTGGGGCCAGACCCCAATCTCTGCCACAGAGGACACCGTACAGCCCTCCTGGTGTACGCAGGACCCCAGAGAGCCCAGCACTCTGTCAGAGACAAAAGGCCTCAGTGTCTTACAAACCATGTCCTTATACCCTGACCTGAACAAAAGGGAGAATAAGATTCAGCCAGACACTGTGTCCAGGGAGACAGTGTCCGCCAGAGCTTAACCCCCATCAGCAATTTTGAAGTTACCCACATTTCTTTCAGCTGGGATGTTTTTTCTCTCTGAAAACTTGTAGCGGATGACAAGGTATTGCCCTAGGTGTATTCCAGAACACAAGTCGTTGCTAAAGTGGTTAGACAGCCACTTCGCTTCAAAGCCAGGGACTACTCCCGGGGATGATACCATTTGGAGAGCATTTTACACTTGTGAAATGTTGCTCTGACATGTTATCATTTATTTCTCTCAACAGATCAGTGAGATTGGAGAGCTTTGTCAAGTGTGCTGTACGTCTGGGAGAAAGATGAGGGCCAAGAAGGCTGCTGGTTTAGCGGTGGTCATTCTCAGTGTCCTACCACCACCACCACCACCACCATCATCATCATTTTTGTTTGTGGCAAGGTATGGATAAGCATAAGTCATGGCTCCTGTCTGTAAGACATTTACAATCTAAGAGAACAAACGTATGGACACCAAGGGAGGAAGGCGGGGAGGGGTGGGGGGTGAACTGGGAGATTGGGATTGACATATATACACTAATATGTATAAAATAGATAACTAAGGAGAACCTGCTGTGTAGCACAGGGGACTCCACTTCGCTGTACAGTAGAAACTAACACAACATTGTAAAACAACTATATACCTCCCCCACCCCCAAAAGACATTTACAATCTAGTTGGGTAGAACTAGTTTATTTACTCATCCAGTGACATAGTCATTCAATAATGCCTCCATTCTGCAAGTTGTTTTTGAGCAATTGTATTCCAGATAATTACTGGAGATCTGAATATGTACTCCCTGCCCTGGGGAAGGCGTTAGGAAAAGGCTGCAGGAGGAGAGAAACTTTGCTTAGTTTAAAGGATGAACGGGATTGTATGTGGAAGGCAGAGAAATGGGGACATTTAGTTCAGGCTGAGGGGGCGGCGAGTGCAAAGAGGAAGAGGTAAGAAAAGGGATGCGTGTCCAGGGAAGGATGGGGAGGCTGGTGTGGCTGGAACGCAGGAGATGAGGGCTGAAGTGGGTGGAGGTGAGGTGCACTGGGCAAGACAGGCATCAGAGCTGCATGCCATGCTAAGCTGAAAGGCACTTTTTTCTCTAGGTGGCTAGGAGCAGGAGAGTGACATGGGTAGACATGGTTTTTAGGAAGACCACTCTGATTGCAGTGCAGAGGATGAGTTGGAGGACAGGGTCAAGTCAGGGTGGCCCCTCTGGAAACACTGTGGAGCCAGATGCATGGAATGTGCAATGTGACGGGGACACACAGCCCGAGGATGGTATGGGGAGGAAAAGTTACGTGTGGGGTGTGGAGGGGAATGCTTCTTTCCACGCCCGGTATTCCCTTCTACGCGGAGGAGGCTGCCTTGTAGAAAGCCCCCGGGCATGAGCCCAGCTCTGCCCCTGGGACCTGCCTCAGTCCCATGAGGCTGAATGGACTTCTGTCCAATTCTGGGCTTCAGGAAGAGGGATCCTGCTTGCTCAGGTTTGTGATACACAATCTCCAGTGTCAGTTATCAGGAAAAAGATGATGTGTTGCTTCTCTGTAAGTTGACTCTTGTGTCTTATTTCTCAGCTAATTCCGAACTGAGCAGGGAAGAGAGTTTTATTATTGGACCGCCTCAGAGAGTCAAGAGAACAGCTTTGATGCTGGCCTTGACATTATCGAGCTGTTGAATGAACGCCAGCAAGCACTTCCCTCCAGATTACTTGATATGTGAGCAAGATAAAGCCTTGTTTGTTTAATTGAGGGGCGCCCATCAGGCTTTCCAATAAATTGAGTGAATGCCTTCCTAACTGATACAGGAAGGTCTTGACACCATTAAATCAGGACAACCAGAGGGGACAGGGCCAAAAACTGGGGCTGGAGGATCATCAGTGTTTAGATGGAAGTGAAAGTCACGGGTGGGGATAAGTGTGAAGTGACCAGTGAGGAGAACCCAGGAACGACTGGCCTTTCAAGGGTCAGAAGACTGGGACAAAGCAGCCGAGGAGGCCAAGTGTGCAGTGTGTCTCAGGTAACCTGATAGATGCCATGGTGCCCCCGCTCTGGGCATTTAAACCACTCATTCATTCAGGGCTTGTTTACTGAGGGGCAGCTCATTGCTAGACACAGACCTTGCTTAAGGCCACGGGCTAGTGGCCATTTAGAAATCAGTCCTCCTGCAAATTGGGTTCTCTGATTTCTGGGATCCCCACCTAACATTTCCATGTGTAAGGGAGAGGACCTACATCACTTCTAAATGAACCCCTGGGCAGGGCTCTACAAGGAGCGTCCTTGTGGAATCCTGAACTGGGTATAGCGTGGGAAAAATAAGATACTGTGTGACCTTCAACAGTCCAAAAGTTCAACCGTGGCATCTCTAGGAGTCTTGGAAAAACCACGAAACATAACGTGTTCTATATCTGCCTTTGCAAATGTCAGAGTTGTCTCTGTCACTGGTAAGTGCGAGCAGATTCAGGTAGTGCCAGATGTTCCTTCTTTATGGCGCACCCTCGCCTCTTTCACTTCTTGATGCGGAACAGGAGTTTGATGACCTGATTGGAGGCGAGGTGGCTGCGATAGGAATCTTCCAGGAGTCAGTTATTTTTCTTTAAGTAGTAGTAGATTTTATTTATTAAAAAATTTTTTTTATTGGAGTATAGTTGCTTTACAATGTTGTGTTAGTTTCTGCTGTACAGCAAAGTGAATCAGCTATACGTATATATATATCTCCCCTCCTTTTTGGATTTCCTTCCCATTAATTAGGTCACCACAGAGCATTGAGTAGAGTTCCCTGTGCTATACAGCAGGTTCTCATTAGTTACCTATTTTATACATAGTATCAACAGTGTATCTATGTCAATCCCTATCTCCCAATTCATCCCTCCCTGCCCCTTTCCCCCTTGGTGTCCACACGTTTGTCCTCTATGTCTGTGTCTCTATTCCTGCTTTGTAAATAAGATCGTCTATACCAATTTTTTCAGATTCCACATGTATGCGTTAATATACAGTATTTGTTTTTCTCTTTCTGACTTACTTCACTCTGGATGACAGTCTCTAGGTCCATCCACGTTTCTGCAAATGACACAGGATTCAGTTTTGAGTCCACCAGGCGGCAGCGCAATGTCACGGTCAGAGAACACAGCCGTGGGGACAACACTCCTGAACAAGCCCAGTAACGGGGCCTCTCTTGTAAAGTCGGGACAGATGCTACTCAGCACAGCAGTCGTGGGGGCATTAAGCCCCATCTCCTCTTTCTCTGTAACTGAAGAAACAAGTTTGCTTTCTACGGCCTTTACGGAACTTCTTTATACGGAACCCTCAAGTTCAAACTTCAGCCCTGCCACCAGCAGTCTGATCTTGAGTCTCCTTGCTTCTCAGGGCCTCAGTTTCCCCCCTTGTAAAATTGAACTTAACCTAGAATATGGCTTCTGAAGGTCCTTCTGATTTAAACTGCTTGGTGGCTTCCACTAACATTGGTTTCGAGTTCTGCTGCTTATAATTTTTCTTTCTGCCAGAAGGTGGTGGTATTGAGTTCTTTAATATTACAAATAGCTCTATTTGCTTCAAGTTCTGGGAGACCCAAGTTGGCCTCCCTTAGATGCTTTGAATGTAAACTTTTTGTTGCAGGGGGTCTCTTTTTAGGTTCTGCCTACTCTTTGCCCCCTTCCCAGCCCTGCCGACCCAGGCTGCCATCTGGTTCAGCTCTTTTCAAGTCTCAGAGCCCTTGGCTGTACTGTCTCAAGACCACTGGCCTCAGTTCAGGGCCACAGAAGAGAGGCTGGGGGCCTCTGGACCGTTCCAGGGCATGGGGATAACAGAGATCTGAGGGTTGGCCCCCAAGGCAGTGGCTGGTGCAGGTTACACCTGAGATCAGACTGGCTGAGGGCCTTGGCAGAAAGAGTGTTTGCTTTGACCAGGACTCACCAGACCATTCCTTACCCCTCGTCTCAGACTCATGTCCCCACATCCCTTCCCCCTGCCGCCTGCTCGTCCCTCATTGTTGGAACCCGCAGGTCTGGCTCTCCAGGTCCAACTGGAAGCTTCAGCTTCAGGCTGTGGCCAAGAGTCCTCAGATGACCTGGATTTTGGTGGGGTGGATGGTTTGGGTGTCACTGAGGACACCATTGACCTCTCTCAACTATGTCTACCCAGAAGCAAGGCCCAGGAGGCAGTCTTTGTGTCCTGTCCCAACAACCTGAGGGGTGAGCCTAGATGGGGTAGGCCAGCTGTCACCCATCAATAGTGATCAGTGTCACCTCCTCTCAGACACGGACTGTTGATAAGGATAGAGCTGGAGCTGTCCTGCAGAGACCAAGGCTTGTGAATGACCGTGATGAAATCAGGAGTGTCCTCATGCAGGGACCGGCTCCCCGGTGAGTCTGTCTTTCTCGGCTCAGGTCCCGGGACCCGTCAGCCTCCTACTCCTTTAGGAGCTGCCCCTGCCCACCAGACCCTGGGCCCCGTGGGCACTGTCTCCCCTCAAGCCGAGCTGGGGAACCTGTACGGTCACACCAACCTGCACTTGCTCCCTGCTAGGACAAATTGCAGGGCTTTGGGGTTTCAGCATTTTGCTGTGGGTCACTAAGTAGAACTGGACAGCTGATGTCTTCAAAACAGTAAACACAGCAGAGAAGAAAGAGTATAAGTTCTGGAAATGCAGGGACTGGTTGAGGCTCCCACTCTATGACCACTGCCTTGTGCTGTAGTGCCTACAAGTTATTTAATTTCTCTGATATATACATATATAATATTTTATATATAATATTAATATATTATATATTAATTTCTCTGATATATATACATACCTATACATTTAAATAAGTGAATAAAAATAAATATGTTATATTTAATATATTAATATATTTATTATATGTGAATTTATATATTAAATAACATTATTATCTAATCTATAAAATATATTATATAATAATGTATTTGTTATGTATTATATACAATGAATATATTACTTAATATATAATATTATATATATTCACTTATTTTCATTTACTTATTTATGTATATACAAATGTTTGGATGTTGGGCTTTTGGCTTTAGGTCATGATGTTTTGTGGTATGTATATCATTTCATGTCCTGACATAGGTATAGTTATTGCACTTTAGGAAATATAGGATAATTATTAATATCCCCCTTGAAAGGGCTCTTGTGTGGTCAGTGATTTACTGGATTCTGGTGACATTTTCCTTGGGTTTAGTTTCGATTGCCTTGGTTTGGTAAATCTCTTTAAAAGACACCTGACATTTCCCCAATTCTTGGGTAATAATTCCCCTTTCATTCTGGAATCCTATGTCAACCACTTAAAAGCACATTTGGGTGCCAACCTTCTAGCCATGGTGAAGCAATAACAAGAGAATAGTCTCAGGTCTTAGGGTGTCAGGTAATTCTGCAAATCTTTCTCCTTTTTTTTACTCTGTGGAAACTTCATGGAAATGGGTACCTACTGTACCTACTCTATGGAAAGCCTGAGCAGCAATGATCTTACTCAGAAATCACAGGGTGATAATTTGAATGATGGCAGGTAGAATTATTTTGGTTTTGAAGTAATAATAATGCCTTTTATATGTATAATATTTTTGTTTTTTCAGAGGAACTTCCTATGTATTACTTACTGTGACATCAGCAAAGTCCAGGAGTATGCCTGTTGAATGTTATTTATCACTGTTTCTTAGATAAGAAATCCAGAGCCTCGAGACATTAGGTAATAATTGTAAAAGCTTCTACTTATTAAGCTTGTTCTTTGCAAGGCCATGTACCAACCACATACTTATTTAGCACATCAACCTTTTGCACATCAGCCTTATGAGGAGGGCATTATTATCACCACTTTTCAGATGATGCAGCTGAGCTCAAGAGAGGAGACATAACTTGTTCGAGGTCACACCACTAGTGAGAAGAACCAGGATTCAAACATTTGTATATAAAACCTCCCAGTCTCTGCTTCTTTCACTGTAGCCTGACCCTCTTCCCCAGAGGGAGGGTGGTGTGGGGGAGGGGGCGGGGCGGGCAGGAGCTGGCCTGGGAGTCAGGAAGGCTCTGGTCCTGCTGAGTCTGCCTCTAACCTATGGAGTCATGTTGGGTAAGTCCCTTCCCATCTCTTCCTTTCAGCTTCCTTGTGTAAAGCATGGAGTGTAGAAATGAGGCAACTTCAAGCTCTAGGGGTCTATGACATATATGAATTACTCCCTAGGTTACAGAACTGGGGATAATTGTAGTGGGGCATTGATGCTTAGTCTATAGCTCTTATCCATGTCTTTCACGTCTAAATGACAGTTTTCCTCAAAGAAGAATCTACTGTCATAGGCACAGTTATTGACTCTGTAGAGAAGAGTGTTGGAGAGGAATGGCAGGCCCAAGAGTTGGAAAGGCAGTGGGCAGCCCGCCTTGTCCCTTTGGGATGGCAAGGATATAGGAGTGTCACATAAACCAAGTGATTGCTGCAGAAGTTAGCTGAGCATGAACAGCTGTGCAATCTTGGGTTCCCCCAAAGCAGAGACTACAACAAGGGCTCATACTTGGGTCATTTATTTTGGGAAGTAATCCCAACGATCAGGAGAGGAGGGGCGGGAAGAGTGATGGGGCAGGAGGGAGAGCCAATCCTGCGGGTGAATTCTTGGTGTGGTTACTGCCGTGGAGAGCTGAGGTACTGCCGTGGACAGCTGAGGTACTGCCGTGGTCAACTGGGACTTGATCCTACTGGGATCTTGACTTGGACTGGTCTCTGGAGACATGGAAAACGATGTTGGTCTTCCAGTGGTCATGAAGCGTCCTGGGGGTGTTAACTCCCTAGCATTTGCAGTTTGCACATACACCAGAGTGGCTGAGCAGACTCCAGCGTGCAATTCATTAGGTGACAGGCCCCAGGCAGAAAGTAAAAGATGCCCAAGGCAGCAGAAGAGAGATGCTCTATCCTGTAGCTGCAACAACAGCCAGGGATAAATGGTGGCCTAGAGGACGAGAAATGGGGCATCAAAGATGTCTGACACAACTGCCTTGCCTGGCACCCAGCCCAAGAGGGCTGTGGGGTGGGTTGCAGGGTGAGATCTGAGTGTGGGTATGGAGGGACTGGAAGAGATTATCCCAAGCGCATCTCCCGTGTTAAGGAAATTGTGCAGCGGGGCGTCCCTGTAGGTTCTCCCATGTGTGCTCCACGACACAGACAGTATGTGGACGCCAAGCACTCAGAGCTCATAGGTGACCTAAAGAACACTTGTCTAGTAAAAGGACTGTCCTCCTCTTCCCTCTAAACTCCTCTTCTTCTCTGAAGGAGCTGGGAGTGGAGACAGAAGAGGCAGGGGAAGATAGGATTGAACATACCGTCTCCCCTCCCCTGCCAAGTCCTTCAGACCAATACATTGAGCACTGACGTGGGCGGGGAGGTGACTGCCAAGTTAGACATGATGCCATGTGTTCAGCTGCACTGAGCTGCACTTTTAACAGCTAGAAGAGACTGAAAAGCTATGGGCGGTCCCTGAGGGATAGAACAGGAGAGAGGACACGGTGGCATAGAGGGGGGGGCTTAGAGGGGAGAAAGGTTTCCTGATTCGACTTCACCAGGTTTAGCCTGTTCGCACACTGGCCACAGTTCTTACTTAGCTATTTATCACATAGGGCAACTGGCTCAGTAATGCTTCTTTCCTCCGCAGCAGGTTCCTCGGTCCAGGTCCTGTTCTGTGTGTTCTGTGTGTATAGTATTAAGGATGAAATGCACTTTATGACGGTGGCTCCAACCCCAATGCCTTCAGGAGCCAGAAGTGAGGGAAGCGGCCTGGCTGGGACTGACGAACCAGAGAGCCGGCGCCCTGCCTCAAGCTCTAGCCCGTTGTCTTGCAGAAACAGCAGGGTAGGGAGTTTAGATCAATGGGCACGTCAGACACTTAGATGGACTGCCACCGCCACGGCGCCCCTCTGTCCCCATGGTACGCTGTACTAACGGCCCTAATTCATCACCCCTCTACGTATCTAGCCCCTCTTCACGTGATTTTACAGTGTCATCTCATCGTGGTTGGGAATGCTTTCTTGTCACTGCGCTCACCTCGTTGCCATGACTTGTTCGGGCCCAGTGGTGTATCAGCAGCTGAGACACACATGGAGGCTTGAGAGAGCAGGTCTGTCCTCTTGCATCTGTGCCATCACCATGAGGAGACCTCATCTGAGCTGGCTGCCCATCCCAGAAGGGCAGCGAGAGACGGTGAAGCAGAGCTGGACCACACCAGCCAAACCCGTCCTCTATCGGCTGACCCTTCACTGCCCTGCAGATTATGAAAATAGATGATGACTCTTGTAAGTCTCTGGGCTTTGGGGTGGGTGGTTACCTAGCGATTTTGCAGCAGTAGTTAAACCAACACAATACCCATGACCCTGATAACAGGGCACTGTTTCTTGCTGAGCCTCTAGGTGGCCTCAGATTCTTCCACTGTTAATCCATGGGAATATGAGCAGATGAACTGTTTGCCAGACTCCCAGGAGGTGACGGAGCCTCCGAAGGCTGCCCTGGGTGTTCGGGTGTGTTCACGATGCCAGTGGGTGTCCCTCCTTCCTTTCCTTTGTTCTGGCTGCACTGTCCTCCGAGGGCAGGTGGCCCAGCCACCCTGAGCTATTCAGCCCTCACAGGGTATCTGATTTAGTCTACTGGGTCCCTTTTCTTAGCACTTGTACTCGGGCTTTTTACAACTTCAAAGAGCTGCTCACCCACATTCACTAATTAATTCATTACTCCTGTGAGTAAAACCTGAAGCAGGGAGAGGAGAATGTCATTAGTAAGCATACCAGAGGCTCAGTATTTAGAAGAGGTGCCCAGAGCCAGGATCCCCCTGCCAGAGCTATTAACCCCTTCCCTTCTTCACTGCAGGCAGGTGTGTACCAGGGTCGGAATCCATCAGGCACTTGGTGGTTGCAAAGCACTTACTGTGTGCTCATCTAGCTACACCGGGTGCCATGGGGATATAAGAAGTCGTAAAACACGATTTCTGACCTCAAGGACCTGCAGTCTAGTGAGGGCACAGGCTCTGCAGTCATGTAGACCTGAGTCTGAATCCTGGCAATTTATAAGGCCTTGGGCTAAGGAGCCCCTCTGAACAAGTTTCCTTAACCATAAAATGGGATACTGTTACTTCTTTATGGGCAAAGTGAGGATAAACAACATAATGCCAACAAAAGGTGCAGGGAAAGCCCTGGCGCTCAGTGAGTGTGTCATAAACCACAGCGTTTACTGATATCACTCAGACCAATGCCTTCACGCACATCTCTCATCCCAAGCCTGGCACAGGCCTACAGGACGGTATGGCAGAAGAAAGAGACCTGGCGGAGGGTAGAAGCTTTGGGGATGCCTTTATTTCAGCGGGGAGATGAGGAGGAGGGAGTAGAGAGGGAAATTGAAGGGCTGGCGGGGTAGCGGGAACACCAGGAGGATACAAGCAGGTAGGGGCCGAGGGAGAGTGCCGAGAATGGTGAGGGCGGAAGGTGGCAGTCAGCCCGCAGCAGGGGAGAGATGGAGCAGGATATAGACTGAGGACATTCATCCATTCAGTCACCCAGTGGCTACTGAGTGCCTGGGGTGGCCATGAAAATGCTCCCTCATATCTCGTCCTTAGGGGAACATGAGTGACCACCCAGCCTCTGTCCCCCTGGGTCACCCATACACAGGTGCTGAGGGTACGTCTCTCCTGGGCTGTTACCAGCCAATGATTCCAGATGGCGGGCTATCCCTTTGGGATGCGGGACTCCTCTGCTGGGAGTCTGGCATTGGTCTGGCAGAAACATTCTTAGCGATTCACTGCAGCCTAAGACTTTTCCTACCCAGCCCTTCTTCCTCCCCGCTCTCCTTTCATAGATGTCAGGCCTGAATTACAGACCTAAGCTTCTCCTTGCTCCCCATCCCCTTAAGCCTTCAAGGGTAGTATCCCCAACACATCTCTTGCACTTCTAGCTGCTTCATTGCTTTGGCTTCCTGGAGGATCCAAACTAACACACTGAGGTAGCACCTAATAGGTGTCATGCACTGCTTTAATGCGCTGGGGGTGTCATGGTGACCAAGACAAAAGTCATTAATGTTGTGTTGCTGGTGGCAGGGGTGGTGGAGATAACAGAGGATAAATAGGCAAGCAAAGAAACGAATACGCTCATTTTAGACAGCGAAACCTGCTACGAAGGAAACAAAATGGGAGACTGCTTTAGATTGCAGGGTGAGGGATGGCCTTTGAAATGGTGATGCCAGAACATTGAGGAGTCAGCTATGCAAGTGATGGAGTCTGGGTGTGTGAGGGGTGATTGTATCTGTCAACTTGGCCGGGCCACAGTGTTCAGATATCTGGTCAAAATTCTGGATGTTTCTGTAAGGTTGTTTTTAGATGAGATTAACATTTAAATTGGTGGGCTTTGACCATCTACAGATGAATGGATGAAGAAGATGCGGTATAGATACACGATGGAATATTGTTCAGCCATAAAAATGAACGAAATAATGCCATTTGCAGCAATATGGATGGACCTAGAGATTATCATACTAAGTGAAGTAAGTCAGACAGAGAAAGACAAATATCATATGATATCACATATATGTGGAATCTAAAAAATATACAAATGAACTTATTTACAAAACAGAAATAGACTCACAGACATAGAAAACAAACTTATGGTTACCAAAGGGGATAGTGGAGGAGGGGGGAGATAAAGTAGGAGTTTGGGATTAACAGATACATGTTACTATGTATAAAACAGATAAACAACAAGGACCTACTGTGTAGCATAAGGAACTATATTCAATATCTTGTAATAACCTATAATGGAAAAGAATCTGGAAAGGAATATATATATATATATATATATATATATTCCAGAGGCCCCAGAGGGAAACTGTAACAGAATAAATTTCTGCTCTTTTAGTGCCCTGAGTTTGTGGGAATTTGTTATGGTAGCCCTAGGAAACTAATACAGGCATGATCAACATCATCTCTTCCTCCTAAAAGCCTGGGCTCTCACCTGTCTGGGGAACATGCGCTGCCTTGGAATACCTGGTTTGTTATGGGCTCTGTTCCCTCTCCCATTGTTTTTGAACTTTCTGTGTTTCCATCTTAGGAGGCCAAGCGGTATAGAGAAATGCCATGGTCTTGGGAGGCAGACATACCAAGTTTGAAACACTTTGTTCTTTGTTCTTTGTTCCCTTGCTGTGAGATTGCTGAGACTCAGTTGATTTCAGGTTTCTTGAGGACTGGAAGTTTTAATTTATGTAGAATACTGAACACAGGCTTTGGGATCTGGTGTGTGCTCCACCTTTACAAGTGGGTCTAAAGGTCAGAAATTGGGTTGGATTCGTCTTTGTATTCCTTTAAGAGTTCCTGGAGGGGGGGCAGGGATAAATTAGGAGTTTGGGATTAAAATGTACACACTACTATATATAAAATAGATAACCAACAAGGGCCTACTGTATAGCACAGGGAACTATGCTCAATATCTTATAATAACCTATAAGGGAAAAGAATCTAAAAAAGAATATGTATATATATGTATATATATATATATATATATATATATATATAACAGAATCACTTTGCTATACACCCAAAACTAACACAACTTTGTAAATCAACTACATTTCAATAAAAATTAAAAAAAAGAAAAGAGCTGGAAAAGAGAAGGGGAAAAAAAAGAGTTTCTGGAAATAATACATTTGCAATAAACATTTGTTCATTGGTTGTTAGTTGACTGATCGTAGACATATCTATTTATGGAGTAACAGCTGTGTGCCAGGCATTCATCTCAACGTTTAAACTATTAATTTAATCCCCATGGCAATTCCTTGATATAGATAGTATTATCTTTGCTTTACAGGTTACGAAAAAGAGGTGAAGCTATGATTGGCACCTGGGTCTGATTCCTGGGTCTACCCTGCTACCCTGATGAAGAGACGCTTTAGGGAAGAAAGGTGGATCCCTCCAAGCTCGTACCGTCAGCTTCCTGACAGCTAGCCCAAATCCTTCCTGCTGCGGTCTGCCTGTGTTCTGCTAACCCCCCAGGCCAATCTCTGCTCTGGTTCCGCTCCAGCTTTCCCATCCAGCGTTGCCCTTTCCTTGCTTTTCCCACAGTGTGTGTAGGGTTAAAGTCTGTTGCTAAACCTGTGTCTCTTCATGGATCTTTTCGCATAACATTTAATAGCTGGTAATGACTGTGACCCCTGCGGCACTCATCCAGTGAGCTTCAAGTTGGCATTGCAATTAGTTGTGCTGATTGCTGGGTTTGGGCATTTCATGTATTTTTAGGGAAGCTTAGCCTAAGAACCATCAGCTCAGGGACTTATTACCTCGGAGCTTCTTGGGGGGAATAAATAACCTCATTACAGCTTCTTTGGCTCTGGTTGAGAGACAGGAAGAAAAGTTGACTCTCTCAGGCAGTTATTTGTGTGGGGAGGGGCTGGTGCCCATGACTACGTGTAACCAGGAGGGGGGCCTTTCTCCCTTCCCCTCGACTTCTCCTTCCCTCCTTCTCTTCACCCCCTCTCTCCTCTCCCCTACCCTCTCTCCTCCCTTTCTTTCTTAGCCTTGCCTCTTCTTTTCTTTCTCTTTCTTTCTTTCTTTCTTTCTTTCTTTCTTTCTCTCTCTTTCTCTCTCTTTCTTTCTCTCTCTCTTTCTTTCTTTCTTTCTTCTTTCTTTCTTTCTTTCTTTCTTTCTTTCTTTCTTTCTTTCTTTCTTTCTTTCTTTCTTTCTTTCTTTCTTTCTTTCTTTCTTCTTTCTTTCTTTCTTTTCTTTCTTTCTTTCTTTCTTTCTTTCTTTCTTTTCTTTCTTTTCTTCTTTCCTTGGCTACAGTCTTTGATGGCAATAATAGTAACTTATTGTCCACAGGCCTCACAGGCTCATGAATACAAATAGGGTCACATTAACAGCTGAACCTGGAATTTACACACACACACACACACACACACACACACACACACACCCCTGCAAAGTCCAAGTGCGCTCTTTCTCTAGGTATCCCTGAGTTTTTGAAATGGCAACTTTCCAAATGCACATTAGCCAATGAGCATGAGGAAGGAGCAGGGAGGAGGATGGGCTTTAATACCAAATACCCGCAGGTTCAAATCCCCACTGCAGGATTTATTAGCTCTGTGATCTTGAGCAGGTACTTAAACCTCTCTGGCTTTCAGCTTTCTCATCTGTAAAATGAGAATAATGTCCTGTATCATAGACTTGTCAAGGGACAAGAGAGTAAAGGTGTAAAGAGCTGAGCACAGTATAAGAGAAAAATAACTGCTAGGTATTGTGATTACTCGTACTTTAAATACCACGGGGATGACTTATCATCAGCGATGTCCAGCAGTCTGTCTGTCCTTCCTTCCTTCTTCTTCTTTTCTTTCCTTTCATTTCTTCCTTCTAGAAATGAAACCTTACGGATAACGTTATTAAGTTATTACTCTAAGCAGAAACACCTCCCTTCTACACTTAGCCTTGAGATTCTGGGGCTACAACTCTGCAAGGCTGGATGGGGCAGAGGGGAGTCGTTTCTTGCTGTGAGGTCCCTGGGGCTTCCTAGGGCTTCTGGCTCTGTGAGCATCTCCTGGACGCGACAGCGCCCTCAGGTGGCAACAGCTTAATTCCGTGTGCCCTTGGATTCAACCTCATCATGTGCCGCCTCGAAGACATGGGTCCGGCAGTGCCTCTCCTCTGATCTGAGTCCCAGGCCCACGGGGTCTTCCTCTGAGCTCAGAGACACCAGCCTCAGCCCAGCAGTGTCCCCTTCTCAGAGTTTCACCTCTGTGGGGCCCCTTCTCCAAGTTTCCAAGTTTTAATAATCATTTCAACCTCTTCCCTTGGTTAACTCAGCCCTAAGTGATTACTTTAGAATTTTCTTTTTATTCTTTCAGTTACCAAGTTAATAACTTTTTGGCTGGTTAACAATGTTTAATTTTTATTCTCTCTGTTTCAATAGCTGTTGTGGTTTCTGTCTCCTGATCAGACCCTGATTTATACAAGTGCCAAGCAGGGACCAGGCACTATTCTGGGCTCTATGGAGAGAGCAGTAAACAAAATACGGAAAATACCCCACCCCACGCTCTCATGGAGCTTACATTCTGATCAGATAAAACAGGAAAAACCCTAAACACATATATAAAGAGAATATGGTATGTCAGAGGGTGGTAAGTACTATCTGGAAAATATACCAAGAAAGAGGTGTAGGAGTACTGGAATGGAGGTGGTTTGCTATATAAGCTGTAATGTTTACATGACACCACTCATCATGTATATTAAAATACTTTGGTGCCCAAATATTGGGAATTATTTTGTTTGTTTCATTCATAGCATAGCCTTTTGCAAATCTTAGAGATTGTGTAAAACCAGGAAGAGTATAGAATTAACAGGGCTCTAAATAGATGTCATATCTGGGGGAAAAAAGCAAAATGTTTTAATTGGTGGCTAGTGAGTGTGTGTGTGTGAGTGTGCGTGCGTGTGTGCGTGTGTGTGCGTGCGTGCGTGTGTGCGCGCGCGTGCGTGTGTGCGCGCATGCGTGTGTGTGTGCGTGCATGCGCGCGCGTGTGTGTGCGTGCGTGTGTGTGAGTGTGCGTGTGTGCATGTGTGCGTGCATGCGTGTGTGTGCGTGCATGCGCGTGTGTGTGTGCGTGCGTGCGTGCATGCGTGTGTGTGTGTGTGCGTGTGGTATGCCTCTGAATTTACAGCATAAACTTTGCACCCAGTAGTCTTCCTCAGAACAGATTCTCAGGCTCATTTTAAGCCATAGATAGTAAATACATTGCAGAAGGGGACTCCAGTCTCCAAATAAAAGCGCTTAGAATTTTCCTCCTCATTTCACAATTCTCAAAGGAATCCAATCATATTCGCCTATATATATTCCTCATTTACTTTCCTGGGCACAGAGTAGGCCTCTTGAATTGGAGAATTCCACCACTGGGGATTTTCATTTGGCTGATTTGCCTAGGGTAGGAGCTTTTCCAGCTTTCACAGAATTGAGTCCCTGGGGAAGTCCTGATCAGTCTTTGGGACAGAAGGGCGTGGTCACAGGTTGTAATGAACTCTCCAGGCCAGGAGAGAGGGAACTTGGACTTGCATCACAACGACCAGCCTAACTTCTCGCTGACAGGTGTTGTGATAGCTCCTCTGCAGTGCTTTTACTCTGGCCCAGAAACAATCTGGACTCCAGTTGGTTCTCCTTTGTATCTTGCAGAACCATCTTTTGTGTTGGCCAGAACACTTAACTGGTAAAGCCAGAAAATGAAAGAGCAGATGCGTGTTACCCAGAGAGATGTACCAGCCTGCGCACCATCTGGGACTGGTTTCCTTCCTGGGCGTTTACGCACCAGATGAATCCTCACATCCTGAGCTCAGAAGAAATCACAGGATTTTCCTCTTTGACTTTCTGAAAGTGTCCTGATGCAAGGAATGCTATGATTATTACTGAGGAGGAGTAACAGATTCATCTTTTCTTTCCTAGTTACAGTCCCTTTGGCATCGTTCAAAGTTGGAGAAAATTTATTTTATTACTGTTGTGAAGGACCCACTTAGAGTGTAATTTGTGCCCACCGCTGGGATTCAGAGATGTAAGATAGGCTGCGGGGCAGACAGTGGTCCACAGACAATAAAAATGTTACTATTTGATTTGTGCCAGGAACTGTGCTAAGGGCTGTATATGCATTTATCTCATTTAATCTATAGAGCCACTCTATGAGATAAAGATATTATTATTATCCTTATTTTACCCAAGAGGAAATAGAGGCTTAGAGATATTAAATAGCTCAAGGTTATTCAGTTAGTAAGGGTTTGAAGTGGAGCTCCAACCTAGGTCTGTCTGACAACGATTTGCAAGAGATATTTGCATGAGGTGGGTGGTGGAGGAAGAGGGTTTCTGAGACAAAACCACTTCATGTCCATGTAAATGACTCAACATTGAGGGAGGTCTGAGAGAAAGGTCATCTTTGCTCTAGATTCTTATGACAAATCAGATCAAATCTAACATAAACTTATGTAATGAATAGTTCTACTAGGCCACCTACAATCCTAAGTGCTTTGGTTTCATCCCTTTCTCTTTTCCTAGTGTCAGCTTCCGTGCTGTTCCATACCTGCATGCTGAGCCATCTACCAGCTCAGCCTCTAGAATAGGTGGACATTTTGGTGTAGCACATGGTGTGTCGGGGGGTCTTGGGCCTTTCAGCTGCTTCCCTGTCCTGACCTCCCTCCATTTCCTAATGTGGTCCTTTCCTCCACTCTAGGTCCTTTCCTCCTTCATTCTGGGTTAGCCCAGAACATAGCATGTGGATGCCCATAGGCCTTTTCTGTCCTCTTTCCATCTTCCTTTTTCCCACCCTGCCTTCTCTGTCAGAGAAAGGCCTCCCCAGTCACCGAACGCCCCATCATGCCTCATCGCTTCCCCACGCCCAGCCTGCTGCCCCATCCCTTTGAGCTTTTTCCTGAGAGCTCTAGCTCACATGACTTTCTTCCTTCTGTTGCTTCACCAAGTCATGTCATGTCTCCTATTCATGCACTCAACACATATTTATTAAGCCCGACCACATGCCAGGCACAGTTCTAGTTGCTGGGGATACAGCAATGAATAAAATAGAAAAAAATCCTGTCTTAACGAGACATAAATTCTTATGTGAAATAACAGATGTTAAGCAAATAAATATGTTGTATAATATGTTAGGTGATGACAAGTGTAGCAGAAAATTAAGCAAGAAAAGCAGATAGATAGAAGAGGGTTGCAAATTTTGGGGGGCAGTTGTTAATTTTATTAACTCTTAATTATAAGCCATAAAGATGTTCCACCAAAAAAGCCTCACAAACCAGCCTTGTGACTTGAAACTAATCACCCCATATTACCTGAGGTTCTCACATCACACAGTAGGAGATAAGCATTCTTTTCTTTTCCTCTTCGCTTTTAAGACCTTAAATACTGCTATGGGCTGAATGTTTGTATTCCTGTCGGATTCATAAGGAGTTGCAATTTTTAGTAAGGTGGTCAAGGAAGAACTCACTGAGAAGGTGACGTCAGAGCAAAAACCTGAAGGAAATGAGGGAAGGACTCGTGAATATCTGGGGCAAGAGCATTACAAGCAGAAGAAAGTGCAAGTGCAAAGACCCTGAGGCAGGGCTCAGTCATGAATGAGAAGGATCAGCAAGAAAGCCCATCCTCCCTGTCAGATCCTGGAGGGCTAGAATCATGTGTTGTATTTCCTGTGTTCCTCTTTATAGCACTTAACTCAGGACTGGGCACTTAGTAGACATGAATAAAACCACAAAATATTAGTCATTAGAGAAGTGACTTCTAATGCTCTCATTTTGCAAATGAGGAGCCTGAGGTCCTAAGATTCAAAGTGATTTGCCCAATTGTTGATACTTCTACTTTTTCTGCACCTATGGCAGCCACTGTTACTATGACTCCTCTGACTACTCCTATTACTATTACCTGAATCCCAGGGCTCTATATCATTCCTCTCTGGTACATGGTCACATTCAAAGAGACACACTTCAACACGGAAAAGTATTTACCAAGCACTTACAAACTTTACCAATAGCCCTTGAAGAACATTAATGAGAATCCAACTCAAAACCCAGAGCCACATCCTCCTTCCCTTTCCAAGCCTCTCATCCTCTCGTTCCTCACAGGTGGCCCACAGCATCCTCCTCCTCCAACCCTTTTGTCTCTCCATCTGGTCAGTTGGCTTTGGCCTTTTTTCTCTTGCTTCTTCTTTTGGCTTCTTTGGCTCTTCTCTTCCTATCCTTCCTATTCTGTATTTTAAAAAATCCCAGAAGCAGGCAGACAAAGATAGAACAGGGAGGGAGGGGAAGGAAAAATGGGCAACATAAAAGTTCTCTTTAGTTTCAGGAGGAGAAGAAAGGGCTGGGAACTTTACCTTGTTCTTAATAGTTGTCCTTATCAAACTGCTATTATTTCTATTTCTCCTGGTACCATTGACAATCACTATCACTTGTATTCTATTTCTTATTTTATAAAGAACTTTTATAGCCAAGATTTAATTGGAATTGGAACCCACATCTCATGAAGGCCAAGCATCCATTTTTAATTTTACACACTGGTTAAATGAATGAGTGAGAAAATGAATGAAATGGGTATCGTGGCCCAGTTGATTTTGCACCTCCCAATCAAAAGCAAAAAGGAAATGACCCAATTTTCTTTCTCATGTATTTCTTTCTCAATTTTTCATTCTCAATACTATGACTGACATGCTTTTGTTTGCTGGCATAAAAGAAGTTCATATCAACAAACACAGCAAGAGAGCAAATGATTTCCACTGAGAAACTGTGATGGTAAATTTCATGTGTAAACTTGACTGGGCCATGGAATGCCCAGACATTCAGTTAAACATTATTCTGGGTGTATCTGTAAAGATGTTTCTGGATGAGATTAATATTTGAAATGGTAGACTGATTAAAGCAGATTGCCCTCCCCATTGTGGGTAGACCTCATCCACCCAATGTGGGCCTGAATAGAACAAAAGGTGGGATAAAGGAGAATTACCTCTGCCTGACTGTATTTTCAGCTGGGACATCAGTCTTTTCTTGCACTAGGACTGGAACTTATATCATCAGCTCTCCTGGTTCTCAGGTCTTCAGATTTAGATGAGAACTATACCATTGGCTCTGCTGAGTCTCCAGTTTACAGACAGCATTGTGGGACTTCTCAGCCTCCATAATTGTGTGGGCCAAATCCTTATAATAAATCATATGTATTAGTTTTATTCTCTGGAGAACGCTGACTAATACGGAACCTTTCTGTATGTTTGAGTACACCTGTGTGGATCACTACTACACCATAATGCTAATGCGTGAATTCTGGATAGAGACAGAACTGGATTCAAATCCTAGCCTTGCCCCTTATTAGTGACGTCAAGCAAGTTACTTAACCTCCCCAGTCCTCAGCTTCCTTCCCTGCTAAATGGATATAATAAATATCCTACTCCTAGCTGAGATTGTTGGTTGCCACCCAATGTCCATCTGTCTTTTGATGCTTTCTAACCAAAATCCAAATTTGTTTATGTGATTCACCCTCAGCATGGCCATGTGTTTCTTCTCTATGCCAATCACTAGGAATTGGTTTAGAAATGAGCATAGAAGGCATTTCTGGTCAAGAAGACATGGAGATATTTCTATTAGATACTTATGTGTGGAGGTGAGGCTCGGAACCATGCTGACCATCTGTGACCACAAAGGATCAGGCTGCCTGAGGATGGCAGAGAGAATGATGGTGCCCGTAGGTGCTTTCTTAATGACACCATGGAATTTATTGGTCATAGAGTCATCTATCTCTGTATTTCTTATTATTATACCTTTCCTCATGGTTTAAGCCAGTGAAGCTGGGATTTCTGTTTCTCGGAGTTGAAGGAATTCTAAGATATACTCATTGTTTGTGTTGTGGTGAATATTAAGTGAATTAGCCTATGTAAAACACTTCACACACCGCTTGGCATTTAGCAAAGAAACAATAAATGCTAGCTGTAATAAAAAAATATGGCTAAATTCATTATATCTGTCACCAGGAGTAGCCTAAATTGTAATACATTGTTTACTTGGTTCTCTAGAAGTTCTTACAAGGTAGAAAAATAAAGGAGATGGAGGCCAGCTGCTATGTAGAGAAAAGTTGACTGCTTTTTCTATATTTATGATAATTTCCTGAGGCTAGATTCCCAGAAGTGACATAACTGGGCACAAGCATTTTAAATTCTCTTCACACGTATTATTAGATAGCTGTCCCAAAGGTGGAACCTTTTCATATTGACGATCAGCAATATCGGGAAATGCTTTTTTATTTGTTTTTAACCTCATCTTGGTCAGTATTTGGAATTACTATATAAAAAAATTTTTCTGGTAGGCAAAATGTGGAATCTTCATTTTAATTTTATTTCTTTGACTAGTAGTAACTTTTAAAGTTCTCATCTAGGCATTGAAAAATCTTCTGGGGCTGGTTGAAGCTCAGGAGTACTCACCAGTAGGGGTTGTGGGAGTCTGGGAAGGAGAACTTCCCCATCTCCCCAGTAATTGACAGTGGTTTTCTGTTTGAAGTAATTAAATGGCTTGAAATAATTTGCCTTTGTTGTATCTTGCACCTTCTAGAATTTCCTGTCTATGTTTCACTTGAACTTTTTGAGTCCTCTTCTTGAGTGGGAACAGAAACAGAGTAGCCAACACTATGAATAGCATCTTATTACCAAGGCTGTCCCTAAGGTGTATAGGAGTCCCAGAAGATAAATGTTTACAGGCCCCATGTCTACATAAACAGCTTGAGTCACCCTAAATTAACATGGTAGCACCATTTTATTTGAATTTTATTTATTTTTTTATACAGCAGCTTCTTATTACTTATCTATTTTATATATATTAGTGTCTACATGTCAATCCCAATCTCCCAGTTCATCCCACCACCACCCACCCCCTGCTTTCCCCCTTGGTGTCCATATGTTTGTTCTCTACATCTGTGTCTCTATTTCTGTCTTGCAAACCGGTTCATCTGTACCATTTTTCTGGATTCCACATATATGCGTTAATATACGATATTTGTTTTTCTCCTTCTGACTTACCTCACTCTGTATGAGTCTCTAGGTCCATCCACGTCTCTACAAATGACCCAGTTTTGTTCCTTTTTATGGCTGAGTAATATTCCATTGTACATATGTACCACATCTTCTTTGTCCATTTGTCTGTCAATGAGCATTTATGTTGCTCCCATGACCTGGCTATTGTAAATAGTGCTGCAATGAACATTGTGGTACATGACTCTTTTTGAATTATGGTTTTCTCTGGGTATATACCCAGGAGTGGGATTGCTGGGTCATATGGTAATTCTATTTTTAGTTTTTTAAGGAACCTCCATACTGTTCTCCATAGTGACTGAATCAATTTACATTCCCACCAACAGTGCAAGAGGGTTCCCTTTTGTCCACACCCTCTCCAGCATTTGTTGTTTGTAGATTTTCTGATGATCCCCATTCTAACCAGAGTGAGGTGGTACCTCATTGTAGTTTTGATTTGCATTTCTCTAATAATTAATGATGTTGAGCAGCTTTTCATGTGCCTCTTGGCCATCTGTATGTCTTCTTTGGAGAAATGTCTACTTAGGTCTTCTGCCCATTTTTTAATTGGGTTGTTTGTTTTTTTATATTGAGCTGCATGAGCTGTTTATATATTTTGAGGATTAATCCTTTGTCGGTTGATTTGTTTGCAAGTATTTTCTCCCATTCTGAGGGTTGTCTTTTCGTCTTGTTTATAGTTTCCTTTGCAGTGCAAAAGCTTTTAAGTTTCACTAGGTCCCATTTGTTTATTTTTGTTTTTACTTCCATTTCTCTAGGAGGTGGGTCAAAAAGGATGTCTCTGTGATTTATGTCATAGAGTGTTCTGCCTATGTTTTCCTCTAAGAGTTTGAGAGTGTCTGGCCTTACATTTAGGTCTTTAGTCCATTTTGAGTTTATTTTTGTGTGTGGTGTTAGGGAGTGTTTTAATTTCATTCTTTTACATGTAGCTGCCCAGTTTTCCCAGTACCACTTATTGAAAAAACAGTCTTTTCTCCATTGTATATCCTTGCTTCCTTTGTAAAATGACAGCACCATTCTGATGGTCAAATCTTACATGAGTCCTGCAAAAGAAATACTAAACTTGCCAGTGGGAGCAGTAATCTTGCCAGGCCACCCTTCTGGGACCAGGGCCCA
This sequence comes from Physeter macrocephalus, assembly GCF_002837175.3. Classification (NCBI taxonomy): domain Eukaryota; kingdom Metazoa; phylum Chordata; class Mammalia; order Artiodactyla; family Physeteridae; genus Physeter; species Physeter macrocephalus. Next base: position 10,070,690 of record NC_041228.1, read on the forward strand.
GCCATTATGTTCCTGGACAATTTAATAGGCACAAGTCCTGGAGCTCCATTGGGCATCTGGTCAACCTCACACATAGTAGGAGTGGTAATAGAGAGTTGAAGAGCATCTCAAAAGGGAAAAACAGACCTGAGGGTCTATTCCTGGTGCAGACTTGGTACACTCTGCCTGATGGCATTGCTTGCCCAAGACCCATTTTAGGTACCAGAAATGTCTTTAGAAAATCAGGAGAGCAGTTTAACTCATGCAGGTTCCCTTGCCTGGGTCTAAGGATTATTTATTGTTATCACTATACTAATAGCTAATTGCAGTTGTGCTTTTCTCATCCTAGGTCCTATGCAAATGTTTTACATTGAGCTAGATATTGCTATTATCCCATTTTACACATGAGAAGTAATGCTTAGATGCTAACAGACTGGCTTGCTCAGGCAGTCTGATGTAGAACCTGAGCTCTGACCACCTCTGCTGCAGTACCTTAGCTCCAGAGTGAAGACCCCTCTAAGCTGTTTGTCTCCATCTTCCTTCCGTTTGTCTTTTAAATCTCTTTTACTTCCAAGGGTTCTCACATTTGTTTTTTCCCAGTAGGTGTCTGACTTCCATCTGTATCCAACACTACCTAACTCATTAATGACTCCAATACCAGCCCCTTTCTTTGATGGTGTTTCATATTACAAATGTCTTAAAAAGATTCCAAAAGATCATTTTAAACAACAGGTAATTATGTTTGTAGAATATGTTCCATTGCGGTAGGATGACGCGGGTCAAACGACTAGGGTCACACTCAGCTACAAAGGACCTTTCTCCATATATGCAGGTCTGCTTAGCACTTTGGTTTTTGAATAGCTGCCCCAAGAGCTTTGAAAAATATTTTTCCCCATCCACTAGTTTTCAGGGAAATGTCAAATGAACATATAATTTTGAAGGAAGCATCTCAAAGTTAAGATACAATGTAATTGGCAATTGTATCTCTTCCATTACTCCCAATCTTATTATACCATACTCATTCACTCTTTCACTTGCTGGGGTATACAACAATGGCAGATAAATAGCAAAAAGGAAAATTTTGAAGTGTGCAGTTATTTCTAAATTGCTACCTTTCTCCTTAAATTTTAAAAATGATGTTAAGGTGTGCTACCTGATTCTCCCTTTTCATAACCCCACAAAACATATTTGGGAAATATGGACAGAAAGTGAAATTTGACTATATATATTATATGGCATATTGTTTTGCTGTGCAGTTTGCAAATGCATTAAAATAATTGGACTGTTAGCCCACCATTGGTTGGAAGAGTTTGCATTATACAGGGATCAGTAAGATATTTGTCATTCTCTTATGAAAGAGACCCCATCTTATTTGCTTTGCATTGCTAAAGATGGTGTGTGTGAGAACTGAAAGCTTGGCATTCAGCCACAGAGGCTGGGGTGTGAATATTTTATATCTGTCAATGGGATTCCTTTTGGCATAAGAACACAATGAGTTTGATTTGGGGGAGGCAGGAGATCCTATACACCATTTTTCTTGTAACAGAAACACCTATTGTGTGACCCAGTGAGCTGGTTTGAATTCCTCTAGCCCATGGTTCCATCTTCAATTGTCAAACAGCTATACTTTCTCAAGCTTTTGACACTTCCATTTTATGTGATTCTATTGAAAGGGAATTGTGGGACCCGAGATTTAATTTGAAGCCTGTTTATTGTAATAAGCAGATACTGTGAGGGCCACTAGGCTGAATCTCTGAGGGCTGAGATGGTTGAATTCAGAAAAATACAAAGGTTTAGCAGGAATGCAATAAGCTAGGAGAATTCACTGCAGTGGGGAGAGGCAGCTATGGAAAAAAGGGCATTGGTATATTATCATAGTCCAGTCTGAGCTATTCTTAGATAGGGGAGTGAAAAGGCTTCTTTTTCCTTTCTCCTGTGCAAAGCACAAAATCAGGACCGATGCATACAAAGTGCATAGGAAGCAGATTTCATCTTAATCCAACAATGAGCTTCTTATTCATTCCATTTGTCCCACAATAGAATGCCTCAAAGAGGTAAGTAGTTAAAGCCACCACCCACAACAACCCAGTATGGTAGGTAATATGATGACATTTAACTGGCAATAAATCTGAGGCTCAGAGTGGCTGTGTGGCCAGTTTTTAGTCACATATTTACTAAGTGTTGAATTTTGAGCCTAGATCTGTCTGACTCCAAACCCTTTGATTTCTCTACCTGCCAACACGTTCACTTGTAACTCAGTGAGGTCCTCATTGTAGGAGCCTCTGGGGAGAGACAGGTTAGCAGGAGAAATTTGGACCCTGGGTAGATGTTTATGCTGAATAATCTTTCAGGTCACTTCTACTTCCAAGGCTAGTGATTCGATGATCTTGTGACTCCAGCAGTGTCCTTGCTAAGAAGACAAGACGGAAAAGGAGGAGATGTATATTTTAAAGCTAGTACAAGAGACTCTTGCCTTTTTCAGTTCCTCCCCTAAGTTAGTTCCTCCTTTCTCAGGGCCCCTGTATACCATGGCAGGATGACTTTCAGCACTTAACATAATGGACCCTATTTAATTTGTACCCATGTCTGCCTCTCCTGCCAGACTCTCAAGGCTGTTAAGAGCCATCTCTCGGTATCTATTCCTTTTCCTGTGGCAACCTCTCTAATTGCAGGATGCAGCCCAGTGTCTGATGCTTCGATGCTCTTGGAAGAAATGAATGGATATGGTGATTTGATTCGTTAAAGTGCCTTTTTACCACCAAGCTGGGGATATTGTAAAAAATCCAGAGAAAATATAGATTATGCCTCTCAGACCAATGACTTCGAATAGGGAGAGGGAACCTTGGGTGTGGGAGGTGTGCAAAATGACCATTGACTGTATAAATGATCCTAAGGCAGCAAGTGAGGTAGACAACTATGAACATTAATGTGTCAACATCAGAAAGAGCAAGCTGAGGCTGTAAAAGTGCTAAGAAAAATTAAAAGATGAGTTTAGCTATGTTTAGTGTAGGAAAGGTAACAAAGAGCTTGGGTCAAGTGATGTGGCAAGAACATGGCAGAGGGAAACAGATGTAATATTAGTGCATGTTTTGCTTTCATCATTTTTTTGTGGCCAACCCCTGAGCTTTTCTATCTAACCCTCTTTTCTAGGAATTTTCTATATCTTTGACCAAATGATTTACATGGGAGTTGTCATAAAAATACAACTTGACTTGGTCCCCTGGCCTGGAGGATTGGTCTAGAGATGGACAGCTTGCTCAGGCTTGGCCAGTGAATCCTTTTCTTGGAAATTTTGTAACTGGGGCAAAAGACATCTTGAGGGTTGTCAATTTCAGGTGACCAAATCCATAAGACAGAAAATGTGGGACAATTCAATGACATTTATTCTTAATATAAAAATCCAGTCTGTAGTGGTAGACACTAAAGGCACCACACAGAGAGGAACAGGGATAGAAACCAGTATGGGAGACCAGGCAGGTTCCAGTCTGTGGGTCCACTGTCTTCAGGCGCTGTCATACTCTTGCTCTTCTTCATTAGGTTGATTAACTTCTTTATTTCCTTTGCATAAGGAAGTTGCAGTTGGCTCTATGTTACCTACAATCAGAAGGGTTCTAGCAAAAACATTTGCCCATCAAGAAGAATGGCTTCAACTGAACGTGTTAGAGACCCTCATGTGATTAAGCCCCAGTAGATACATGAAAGCCTAAGAAAGAACTGAGCATGTACAAGCGTCTCAGTGTTTCATAGAACTCTTTCATTCTAGTTCTATGAGAAACTCCGTGGGTATCTTGATAGAGATTGCACTGAATCTGTAGACTGCTTTGGGTAATGCGAACACTTTAACAATATTAATTCTTCTAATCCATGAACGTGAAATATCGTTCCATTCATTTGTGTCTTCATTTTCTTTCATCAATGTCCTACAGTTTTCAGAGTACAGGTCTTTCACCTCCTTGGAAAAATTTATTTCTAGGTATTTCATTCTTTTTGATGCACTTGTAAATGGGGTTGTTTTCTCTTTCTGATAGTTCATTATTAGTGTACAGAAATGCAACGTATTTCTGTATATTAATTTTGTATCTTGTAACTTCATTGACTTTGTTTATTAATCCTTATAGTTTTTTGGTGAAGTCTTTAGGGTTTTCTATATACATTATCGTGCAGTCTACAAATAGTGAATGTTTTACTACTTCACTTCCAATTTGGATGCTTTTTATTTCTTTTTCTTATCTGACTGCTGTGGTTAGGACTTCCAGTATTAGGTTGAATAAAAGTGGCAAGAGTAGGCATTCTTGTCTTGTTCCTTATCTTAGAGGAAATTCTTTTCAACTTTTCTCCATAGAATATGATGTTAGCTGGGGGTTTGTCATAAATGGCCTTTATTATGTTGAGATATGTTCCCTCTATACCAACTCTTTTTGAGAGTTTTTATCATGGATGGATATTGAATTTTGTCAAAATCTTATTCTGCTTATTTTGTATTTTGTAACTGGATATTATAAAATTACAGGTGTAACTGTGATAGTTTCTTTACAAAATGGATTTGACTACATGTTAACATATAACATAGTTGTTGAGTAATAAATTTTTGTAACTCAAAAAATAAATGGAAGTGTAGAAGTAGGAAGTATCAGCCACATATCCAAAAAACTGGGCTGCAGTAGTTAAAGTAGGCAGCATGGTTGAATAAATGTGTTTTTCTTGTTTTAGGATAAAAGATACATGGCTTAAGAATATTAGTAGGCAGAGGGGAAGGGAATTATTCTTCTTTTAGAATAGATTGACTTTTTCTCTTTGATTATAAATTCACTCTATTAAACTATTCACATTAACCAGTCACCTAGACATCAGTAACTCCTCATCTTATTTGCAATAGTTGTCATTATATAACTTTTCCTCTTCAAGTCTTTCAGGACTTTCCAGAACCTTCTGTGTGGAGTTCACAGTTGACAACATGTTGGTCCTTCTTGATCTGGTTCTTGCTTACTTTGGTGGCCTTATCTCCACCTGCCTTCCAGGATGCCATGATCCAGCTATATTGCACAACCTGCAGTTTCTGGAAGGCTCCACTCTCTTTTACATAAATTATCTGTCTTTCAGTGCTGTTCTCTCTGCCTGAAATTTCCTTTCCCACCCCCTTTCTGCTTGGATTAAGTTCTCCTCTTAGCTCAGGTGATGCCTCCTCTGGATGCCTTCCTGGTCCCAGTCATCTTGGTGTTTTCAGAGCAATCCAGCCTTTCCTCTTTCCTAATAGAGCTATTTTCTGGTGAGTAGCGGTCTAGATTCTGAGCTTTTGATAGCAGGGACATTGTATTTTTCCACTGTTTCTTAGTTTGCCACCTAATAAGATGACAATAATTTTCTATCAAGCTGAATGACGTACGAGCAAAGAACACTTAGCCATTTGTAGCATGAATTATTTTAAAATTCAGCTGCTTATTTCTATTTTGTGGCTTTAAGAGACAACGTTTTTATTTTTGCTATTTTTATAGCTGATTCTAACTTCATTTTCCTTACATCACCCTGTGGTCCATTTCAGGTCTGTATAGAGTTCTTGGAAGCAGTTATGGTAACAATGGACGCACAGTACTTTTCTTCTTCTTTCCGTCCTAATTGCCACATCTCAGGACCACATCCTCTCCCAGTATGTGCAGTATTTGAGCAGGTTAGTCAGTCTAGGAATAGCTATTTCTAGTTTCAAGTGGTAATATTTAGGGCAGCTATAAACATCTTTGCAGAACTCATTTTTCCTTTAGAATTAATTTCTTCAAATTGATATTCCTGCATCAGAGTGTAAACATTTTTATGACTCCTGTCACCACTTGTCAAATTGCTTTCTGCAAAGATTGTGCCACTTTATAGGGCAACCACCAAACTTATTTTTCCTCATGGTGTTTGGCCATTTGAAGAAAAGAGTGAATGAATAGATTTGTTTTTATTATTTTGGTACATATAAGGTAGATGTGTGGAATGATTTTAACATTTATTTCTTTATGAGTAAGGAAGAAGATTTTCTTGTGTTTCTTATTTGTATTTTTTTCGAGTCAATTGTGTACGAATATGGAGAGAAATCACTTGAATGCAGAAGGAAAAGTGTACATACTAAGACTGAAAAGAAGCAGAGATAATTGATAGAAATCCAAAAAGGTTACTAGAGAAGAGGAAGTGAATTTATACTTGTAAAGATGGAGGGACACATTTTCTCCTAAGAGAGGCATAAAAGAAGACAAGACAGCTAGGGGAGCAGAGATACAATAATAGGAAATAATAACTAACATTACTTAAGCACATAATGTGTGAGTTACTGTGCTAATTGCTTTCTATGGGTTCTCTCTTTTAATTGTCAGAACCACCTGTTTCACAGATGGGAAAACTGAGGCTCAGCAAGATTATGTGATCTGTTCATTGTCACATAGCAAGTCTGTGGACAGCCAGGTTTCAGACCCAATTCCCCAGTCTATACTGTTAACCACTGTCCTGCACCGTATAGCCGAGTTGTGGGAGATATGTTTTTTTGTGATTCTGATTCAGCAAAAGAGAAGCAGGGTTGATCTTCTGAGAGGGGCCGTGGTGAGGAGAGTGCTCCAGCAACACAAGATGATAGCAGCAATTGTGGGCTGCATTCTGGTATCAAACTGGCTGGCATATTTCTGTGACACTTTTCATTAATAGTCTGGGCTTTGGGAACAAGAGAGGAGAAAAGGCAGAGAAAGGGATGTTCTGGGTTTGTGTGTTGCTGGGTTGCAGCTGGAACTAGGGAAGGGGGTTCTGCACTCTAGAATCAGGGGGGCAGCATTACAGTGATTGACAAAGTTGTTTGGGCCAGACAGAGACTCACCCGTGGCCATGGGGATTAGCTGTCTGCATAGTTCTGTCACCCCTACAACTATGAATGCTATGATCGCTCTATTAGTCAAGATTCTCCAGAGAAACTGAACCAATAGGATACATATTAAAAGAGATTTATATGAGGAATCGGCTCATGCATTAATGGAGGCTGAGACACAGGAAAGCGCTTGGTATAACTTAGTCCAAGCTGAAGGCCTGCTAATCAGGGGAGCTGATGTGTAAATCCCAGGCCGAGGGTGAAACCAGATGAGATGAGATGAACCAGCTCAAGCAGTGAGGCAGAAAGAAAGGTGAAAACGTCTTCCTCTCCCTTGCCAGCTAAAAATTGTTTCTCGCCACCTGCCTCTATAAGGATTAGGTCACCAGCTACTGCAGTCACTGGCCTTCCACACACCCTGAAAGGAGTTCAGGGTGGAGATCAGGAAAGAAGCACTCTGTGCTCTGGGAAAAACTGGCAGAACAGTCCTTCAAATAGTTAGATATTTTCAGGAGATTTTATGAGCCCAATTTCTTGTATCTCCTCATATCTAGAAAGGCATTAAAATCATTAGCAGTGACAGCCACTCCTCATGACTAGCAGCAAACTTCTCCCCAAATATGTGATGACTGCATGTACCCCCTTCACTAAAATCATTTATATTCTGACGCCCCCCCTTCCCTCTTTGGAGCAGCTCCTCAGAGCTCTCTGAGAGTCTGTCTCCCAGGCTATAGTCCCCAAATAAAACTTAACTCACAGCTCTCACTTTGTGCACTTTTTCTTTTCAGTTGACACGCTTTTGTTCTATTTCGGGCCCTCAAAGGATCGGATGATGCCCACCCACGCTGGGGAGAGCCATCTGCTTTACTGGGACCACTGATTCAAGTGCTAGTGTCTTCTGGAAACATCCTCACAGATGTGCCCAGAAATAATGTTGAATCTGGGCACTCCGTGTCAAGCTGCCACATGAAATTAACCATTATAACTACTCACTGCCACATAACACTTATTGATCACCTATAAGGTGCCAGTCCCTGTGCTAGGGGCTTTGCATGGCTTATCTTATTTAGCCCCGCAGACTAGCCTTTGGGTCCTAGGCAGCATGCAGTCCTCTGCCTGTTCGCCCTCACATTCATCCTTCCTGTGGTGCTCTGCACCCCAGAGGATGGAACTTTGCAAACTGTGCTTCCCGGGCTCTTTGGCTTACTGGATGCTGGTTAGGCCACAGAGGGATGCCTCCAGCAGTGGCTATGTCTCCCTCATGGCTCCAGCTCCCACTATCCCGCCCCTCCCACTGTGGCTGCAGACTCACAGGTAGCCCCCGTGGGTTCCAGCTCCTGCCTCTGAGACAGGTGCTGTTATTATCCTCATTTGATGGGTGAGAACCAAGGTACAGAAAGAGGTAACTCCCCCAAGATCTCCAGCTATTAAGTGATGGCGCTGGAATGCCAACCAGGCAGTCTGACAAGGAAACTGAGGCTTGGAGAGTCAAGGAACCAGTCCAAAGTCACACTGCTAGTCGGTGTTGGAGCCAGAATTCAGATGCAGCCTGTCTGAAAACAGAGGGGCTGCAGACAAGGAAGTGAAGGAGTGATTCAGAAGCAGAAAGCTTTTTTGTCCTGATTTTGCTGCCCTCTGAGCATGGAAGCCAGGCCACCATTGCCCAGGGAAGGACAAAGAGACTGAGGGAGGAGGGGGAGGACCCAGCTTTGACTCCCACCGGCTTTTGTCTGAATGGCCAGATCCACACAGCAGGCATCAGAAGCTGGGCTTTTACGCTCAGGCCCTGGCCCTTCCCCTGCTGGCCCTGATTAGCTCCGGCCATCAGCGCTTCTCTGAAGCCACTGCCCGTCAGGGGCTCGTTCTCTTGCTCGTTGCCCAGGCTTTTGATCGGAGGGTGCAGACCACGAAAGACACAGCTAGGAAGCTCTTCTTTAGTGCTTTCTGGGACTGCCTGGGATGGCTTCAAAGGTTGGAAAGCAATTTGCAGCTTTTGTGTGGAAGGCCATGGGGTGTGGGAGGGAGTGCTCCAGTTGGCAGGGGAGCTAATTAAGCCCAGTAACTGTTTGGTCATCTCACAAGTCACTTGAAAGCCCTCTGAGAGGAGGGAGTGGGGAGGATGGAGACCACTTTGTGCTCAGCAGGCAGCTTGCTGCCTCTGTGCAAGTGGCAGGTTTGGGAAATGAGGCCTGGGGAGACCAGTACTTAACAATCCTCAGAAGATTTACCAAATGGACTCACCAAGAGTGGTTGCCTTGTATTCACATCCTGCAGCAGATTGTAATAAGGCCAAAATCCTATCATGTTATACATTTTTTCTGGGATGCCTTTCTATGCAGAGCTGCTAATTACGGGTCACATATGCTGTTGTATCCTTATTAATAAAAGATCTCCACTATTATCAATGAATTAACTGTTTCCATAGTGACTAATGCACTTTGCAGGAGTGAAATTGGAATATTCTAAAAGCAGATCCCCTAAGGAAATGCCAGAAACAATGACTACTGCCAGGTTTTTTGGGAGGAGAGGAGTGGAAAGATGTGTTATTAGACAACTTCTGGGGGAGAGAGGATGTACACAGAGCTATAATAAATGGCTTCATTTTTAAGATTGAATAGAACCAATTCTAATTTTAAATTCAATACCTGCTAACCCTCTTGGTTTCAGTTTCCTCATGGTTAAGTAAGGATAATTGTGGGCTCTCATAAGATTGTGAATAATAAATAAATAACCCAAGCAAAGCACATAGCAAGTGTTCAGTGGACATTAGTTGTTATTATTATCACATAAACGTTTCTTAGTACTAGTTTCGGAGGTTGATAAGTAGCCACCAGCCGCCAGCTGTCTAATCCTTCAGTCTCTCCAGGCAGAGGCACTCAGCCCTTCCCTGTTTTATCATCAGCAGGTCAGGCACTTATTTCTATTGCTATCTTAATTAGTGCCCATTTGGTTTTTTTTTTTTTTTTCTTGCGGTACGCGGGCCTCTCACCATTGTGCCCTCTCCCGTTGCGGAGCACAGGCTCCGGACGCGCAGGCTCCGCGGCCATGGCTCACGGGCCCAGCCGCTCCGCGGCATGTGGGATCCTCCCGGACCGGGGCATGAACCCGTGTCCCCTGCATCGGCAGGCGGACTCTCAACCACCGCGCCACCAGGGAAGCCCCCCCATTTGGTTTTTAACAGAAATGCATACAGGTTTGCAAAAGAATTAGGTGAAATCTTACAACTTATTTACGCCAGGGGCTGTTAACTGTTCTCTAGCTCAGTGATTTGTTCCTTTCCTCCTGTCCTTTGTGTTTTGATCTGCTTTCTCTTGTCTATCTGTCCTCTTTAATGTTCTTTGTAGCAACCTCAAGGTACCCCTCTGCAATGTCCCCAGGGTCCAGGTATTCTACTGGAAGGGCTTTGTCGTCCTGGCTGCAAATCCTCTAAAACAGGCATACTTCATTTCCCCCCAGGTAGCTTCTCTGTCCTGTGTTCCTCCGGTAGCAGCATTTACAGCCTGAATTTGCACATGGGGAGCAGTGAGGCTTAGCTGCTGGGTGGCTTGGCCTCCTCAGGTGTTATGTATTGGAGTCTTGAGCAAATGGGGTAAATGTCATTTCATACTTATGATGTACCAAGCCCTCTGTTCCCTATTTTATGGGAATTAGTACTTTTAATTAACACAACTTTCTGAAAGGTAGGCAGTAGTAGAATCAGGCACACTTAGATTTGAATTCTGGTTCTATTTACGAGATGTATGACCTTGCACAAATCACTTACGGGCTTCAGTTCCCTCATCTGTAAAACGTCAGTTGTGGTAACTGCTTCAAAGTGTTGTTGGGAAGATAAGTGACCTGTCATATGTAAAGCGTTAAGTCAGATAAAATAAGTGTGAATTCTTCTTACCCCTTTAGACTTCTGTTTCACCCTCCAAAACCGCCCTACGTTTTAACTTTTTCCCCTTTTTCCCCTAAATGCACTCTACATCTCCCTGTTTCACTCTGCGACAAATCTCACCTCTTCAGGGTTGCTGGAATCTGCAGTAGAGGCACTCCACATGCCTTCTGTGGTTATGCTTCTCAGCAGTTCTTTTTTCTAGACTGTCTGTGTCCTTTAGGAAAGCCCCTTTAATTTAGGCGAAAAAAGCACTGACATCCTGGCAAAGTGTTCCCCGGAAGACTCAGCCCAGGAAGTTTTATAATTTTAGCATTTAGGTCTGTTATCCATTTTTTAAGTTAATTTTTGCTTATGCATGAGATAAAGGTCTTAGGGTTTTTATTCTTTTATTTCTTATGGATATCCAGTTATTCCAAACACCATTTGTTGAAAGATTATTCTTTACCATTTAATTGTCTTGGAGACATTGTTAAAATCAATTGACCTTGAATGTAGGGTGAATTTCTGGACTCTATTCTGTTCCTTAGTCTCTAAGTCTATCCTTATATCAGTGTCACACTGTCTTGATTATTGTAGCTTTAGAGTAAAATTTGAAATTGTGTAGTGTGATAGGCTGAAAAATGGTCCTCCAAATGATATTTATGTCCTAATCCCTGGAACCTGTGAATGTTATCATATATGGCAAAAAAATGGGTCTTTGTAGAAGTGATTAAGTCAAGGATCCTTTTTTTTTTAACATCTTTATTGGAGTATAATGGCTTTACAATGGTGTGTTAGTTTCTGCTGTATAACAAAGTGAATCACTAAACATATACATATATCCCCATATCTCCTCCCTACCTCCCTCCTCCCAACCTCCCTATCCCACCCCTCTAGCTGGTCACAAATGACCGAGCTGATCTCCCTGTGCTATGCGGCTGCTTCCCTCTAGCTATCTATTTTACATTTGGTAGTGTGTATATGTCCATGACACTCTCACAATTCATCGCAGCTTAGCCTTCCCCCTCCCTGTGTCCTCAAGTCCATTCTCTCCATCTGTGTCTTAATTGCAGTCCTGCCCCTAGGCTCATAAGAACCATTTTTTTTTCACATTCCATATATATGTGTTAGCATATGGTATTTGTTTTTCTCTTCCTGACTTACTTCAATTTGTATGACAGACTCTAGGTCCATCCACCTCACTACAAATAACTCAATTTCATTTCTTTTTATGGCTGAGTAATATTCCATTGTATATATGTGCCACATCTTCTTTATCCATTCACCCGTCAGTGGACACTTAGGTTGCTTCCATGTCCTGGCTATTGTAAATAGAGCTGCAATGAACATTTTGGTACATGACTCTTTTTGAATTATGGTTTTCTCAGGGTATATGCCCAGTAGTGGGATTGC
>NC_041228.1:10084233-10085037 GCF_002837175.3 Physeter macrocephalus
GTCATATATGGCCTTTATTGTGTTGAGGTAAGTTCCCTCTATGCTTACTTTCTGGAGGGTTTTTATCATAAATGGGTGTTGAATTTTGTTGAAAGCTTTTTCTGCATCTATTGAGATGATCATATGGTTTTTCTCCTTCAGTTTGTTAGTATGGTGTATCACATTGACTGATTTGCATATGTTGAAGACTCCTTGCATTCCTGGCATAAACCCCACTTGATCATGGTGTATGATCCTTTTACTGTGCTGTTGGATTCTGTTTGCTAGTATTTTGTTGAGGATTTTTTGCATCTATGTTCATCAGTGATACTGGCCTGTAGTTTTCCTTTTTTGTGACATCTTTGTCTGGTTTTGGTATCAGGGCAATGGTGGCCTCGTAGAATGAGTTTGAGAGTGTTCCTCCCTCTGCTCTATTTTGGAAGAGTTTGGGAAGGATAGGTGTTAGCTCTTCTCTAAATGTTTGATAGAATTCGCCTGTGAAGCCATCCTGTCCTGGGCTTATGTTTGTAGGAAGATTTTTAATCACAGTTTTAATTTCAGTGCTTGTGATTGGTCTGTTTATATTTTCTATTTCTTCCTGGTTCAGTCTTGGAAGGTTGTGCTTTCCTAAGAATTTATCCTGTATCTTTCAGGACAAATTTCTTCCAGGTTGTCCATTTTATTGGCATATAGTTCCTTGTAGTAATCTATAAAATTCTGTCTTAGAACTGCTTTTGCTGCATCCCATAGGTTTTGGGTCGTAATGTTTTCATTGTCATTTATTTCTAGGTATTTTTTGATTTCTTCTTTGATTTCTTCAGTGAT
>NC_041228.1:10085177-10111676 GCF_002837175.3 Physeter macrocephalus
TGTAGTCCAAAAAGATACTTGTTACGATTTCAATTTTCTTAAATTTACCAAGGCTTGATTTGTGACCCAAGATTTGATCTATCCTGGAGAATGTTCCATGAGCACTTGAGAAGAATTTGTATTCCATTGTTTTTGGATGGAATGTACTATAAATATCCATTAAGTCCACCTTGTTTAATGTAGTATTTAAAGCTTGTGTTTCCGTATTTATTTTCATTTTGGATGATCTCTCCATTGGTGAAAGTGGGGTGTTAAAGTCCCCTACTATGATTGTGTTCCTGTCGATTTCCCCTTTTATGGCTGTTAGCATTTGCCTTATGTATTGAGGTGCTCCTATGCTGGGTGCATAAATATTTACAATTGTTATATCTTTTTCTTGGATTGATCCCTTGATCATTATATAGTATCAGCTTAACCTTATGGAAATTCCCTCGTATGTTATTTGTTGCTTTCCCTTTGCTGCTTTTAATATTTTTTCTTTGTATCTAATTTTTGTTAGTTTGATTATATGTGTCTTAGCATATTTCTTCTTGGATTTATCCTGTATGGGACTCTCTGTGCTTCCTGGACCTGACTGACTATTTCCATTCCCATATTAGGGAAGTTTTCAGCCATAATCTCCTCAAATATTTTCTCAGTCCTTTTCTTTTTCTCTTCTTCTTCTGGGACCCATATTATTCGAATGTTGGTGTGTTTAATGTTGTCCCAGAGGTCTCTGAGACTGTCCTCAATTCTTTTCATTCTTGTTTCTTTATTCTGGTCTGCAGTAGTTATTTACACTATTTTATCTTCCAGGTCACTTATCAGTTTTTCTGCCTTGGCTATTCTGCTCTTGATTCCTTCTAGAGAATTTTAAATTTCATTTATTGTGTTGTTCAGCATTGTTTGTTTGCTCTTTAGTTCTTCTACGTCCTTGTTAAAATAGTTCTCGTTGTTTTTGGTGTCTGTCCCCAGTGGGTAAGGTTGGTTCAGTGGGCTGTGTAAGCTTCCTGGTGGAGGGGACTGGTGCCTGGGTTCTGGTGGTTGAAGCTGGATCTTGTCTTTCTGGTGGGCAGGACCACGTCTGGTGGTATGTTTTGGAGTGTCTGTGATCTTATTATGATTTCAGGCAGCCTCTCTGCTAATGGGTGAGGTTGTGTTCCTGTCTTGCTAGTTGTTTGGCATAGGGTGTCCTGCACTGTAGCTTGCTGGGCATTGAGTGGAGCTGGGTCTTAGCGTTGAGATGGAGATCTCTGGGAGAGTTTTAGCCATTTGCTATTATGTGGAGCTGGGAGGTCCTTGGTGGACCAATGTCCTGAACTCGGCTCTCCCATCTCAGAGGCTCAGGCCTGACACCCAGCCGGAGCACCAAGACCCTGTCAGCCACACGGCTCCTCGTGTTGGAGGGTCTCCTGCAGAGGTGGGGGGATGGCTGTGGCTCACCGTGGGGACAAGGACACTGGCAGCAGAAGTTCTGGGAAGTACTCCTTGGTGTGAGCCCTCCTGGAGTCCCCAGTCAAGGATCTTGAGATGGGGAAGTTATGCTGCATTGTTCAGGTAGGCCCTAAATGCAATCACGATTATCCTTATAAGAGGGAGGCAGAGGGAAAGTACACACACACACACACACACGCACACGCACACGCACACGCACACGCACGGAGATGATTTGTTGAGCTCTTCATTATACTATAGGTGGAAGTACCCAAGCATTTTTAATTAGAGGAATGACACGGTAAGAATGTATTTTAGAAATAATATTTTGGCGGTAATAGATTAGAAACGAACCAGCACCAGATGTCAGGTGACTCTTTTGGAGAACAGATGGATGCTGAGGGTAGGAAGGATAGTTTTGATAATCCAGGAAAGCCTGGAGAGGGCTGGATGACTGAAGTGCCAAGGTGAAGTCGGCTAGATGATTTAGGAGCACAGCAGTAGCAGAATCAACAGACATTAGGAATGTCCATTTTCTGACATTCAAAGTGCTTTGTACTTGATAATCATCTGTCTTACATTTTCTACCAGTTGTTTGTGTTAAAATTTTGTCTTCTCCCAGATTAGAACTTGTGTCAAGGATAGAGGTCGATTTCATTTTTTTTTTTTTTAATTAATTAATTAATTAATTAATTTTAATTTTTGGCTGTGTTGGGTCTTCGTTTCTGTGTGAGGGCTTTCTCTAGTTGCGGCAAGCGGGGACCACTCTTCATCGCGGTGCGCGGGCCTCTCACTATCGCGGCCTCTTTTGTTGCAGAGCACAGGCTCCAGGTGCGCAGGCTCAGTAGTTGTGGCTCACGGGCCTAGCCGCTCCGCGGCATGTGGGATCTTCCCAGACCAGAGCTCGAACCCGTGTCCCCTGCATTGGCAGGCAGATTCTCAACCACTGCGCCACCAGGGAAGCCCCGATTTCACCCTATTTTAAAAAATATATTTCTCAATGTTTACCCTACCATTATACCTGTAGTAGCAGTTTAATATACTTCTGTCAGCTTGATTTAAACAGAATGGTAATTCTGAGTCTTGAAATTCCAATTTTGCTTCTAACTCATGTTAAAAGATAAACGGAGGCATAGTAAAAATTTTAAGAGTTTGAGTGCAAACTTCCAGTTATAAGATAAATAAGTAATAGGGATGTAATGCACAACACGATGACTGTACTTAAAACTGCTGTATGCTTTATTTGAAAGTTGTTAAGAGGGTAGCTCCTAAGAGCTTTCATCACAAGGAAAACAACATCTCTTCTCTTTTTTTGTACCTATATGAGATGATGGATGCTAACTAAATTTAATGTGGTGACCATGTCACAATAAATGTAACTCAAATTATTATGTTATATACCTTAAATTTATACAGTGCTGTATGTCAGTTATCTCTGGGGGAAAAACATTAGGAACAAAAGGGTTATGTGAGCAACAATCAATGTGAATAAGGCAGTGGCAAACCAGGGTGGTTAGGTGCCCTTCGTGACCTGATTCAGGGGAAAGACTTACATAACGTGCAGAAGCAAAGAAAGGAATTTATTTGATTGGCTGTAGCTTAAAGCCTAGTTGGCTGTTTGCGATTGGCTGTCCTTAGCTCTTTGATTTGTAACCTTGAGGCATTTATAGGTTTAGGTTTTGGTTTGCTTACCTAGAGCTACCTCAGCATTAGGGCCACCTCAGTCTAATGGCCTTATTGTTCAATTAATTAAACACTTGCTTTGGAAACTTGGATAAATAAAGTGGCTTTTAGGGACTTTACACTTCTTGTCTTATCAATGGGAATTATAATCCTATAATAATAATGTTAATAGGAATAATGTCTCATTTTTTTCCCAAGGAATGTGGTGGAGAATAATAGCTAAGCCTGAAGTGAGTGTGACTGGCAAACCTTAAATGTACCCTGAATGATAAACCATACATTTCTCCTAGAATCGGCTTACCAAGGGTGTTCAGGGCAGAATATTCTCCATCTTCACATAACTAGGATGGCATGAGCAGACGTCTGACCTCATCATGTTTTCAAAACTGCCTAATGGTTTTCAGAAAGCTGTGTGCTTTGTGTTGGAATAACCATTTCAAAGAGAAGCAATAGGCCACAAGCTGCTTTCAATATCTCAAAAGAAGCACACAGACCTTAGGTTCACACAAAATTAACACCTTCATTGTCTTTCACAGCCAGACCCGAGGGAGGTTACTATTCTGGTTTGCTTTGTAGATGTGTAAGGAGAAGACCCTTCTTAAGAACAGGAAAAATCTGGTCTTGTAATGGCATTCAGATTTTCATAAGTTTTACATCACATGAAACTTGTAGTCCCTATATGTATTATTGCTCCTAACAGCCACAACTTCATAAAATAATCTAGGTAACATTCTCCAACGTTAATGAACTATGAAATTTCCTAGGTGCCGAGAGCAAGCTTTTGACGGGCAGAGAGCTCTGGGATGTGGTGGAAAACCTCTGAATAGACTCAGTGTCTGGACTGAATTCTAGGTTGTTCCTGGCCAGGTGTGCCTGTGAGTTCATTCCCTCCTCTCTCAAAAGAGTGCAAGTCTATTAGCCGTTATTATTGACATAACGAATACACGGAACACCTATTTTTAATAACTGCCTTTAAAAAAAAATTGTGCTCTTTTTTCTTCCAGTTTTATTGAAATATAATTGACATACAGCACTGTACAAGTTTAAGGTGTACAGCACAATGATTTGACTTTCACACGTCATGAAATGATTGCCACTATAAGTTTAGTGAACTTCCATCTTCTCATATAGATATAAAAGAAAAAAAATCTTTTTCCTTGTGATGAGAACTCAGGATATACACTCTTAACAACTTTCATACATAACATGCAGCAGTGTTAGTTATATTAATCATGTTGTACATTATATCCCTAGTACTTATTTATCTTATAACCGGAAGTTTGACCTTTTGACTGCCTTCATCTGATTCCTTATTTATTTTATTATTATTATTATTTTTTTTTTTCGGTACGCGGGCCTCTCACTGCTGTGGCCTCTCCCGTTGCGGAGCGCAGGCTCCGGACGTGCAGGCCCAGCGGCCATGGCTCACGGGCCCAGCCGCTCCGGGGCATGTGGGATCTTCCCGGACCGGGGCACGAACCTGCGTCCCCTGCATCGGCAGGCGGACTCTCAACCACTGCGCCACCAGGGAAGCCCCGATTCCCTATTTTTAATAATTATCTTTTAATATTTTTCAGAGCTCAATAAAATGGAAGAAAATCAATAATAAATAAATCAAATAAATTCATTTCCTTTGGTCAAATCCAAAGAAATACTGAATCATCAGGAGCTGAACCGTTTCTCCAGAACTGAAATAGGCCAGTCATGCCTGCCAGACTCACCCTTGCAGAAATATTTTAAGGCATGGACAACCTCTGTCAACCCGCGCTGTAGTTTGGAACCCGAAAAGGGAAAATAGGCCAAGCCATTCCAGTCCTTGGCCATCAGAATCTATAACTGCCACTGCCAAGCATCTTTTAGTCTTGGTGCAAGTTCCAGCTGGAGCTATTTCCATCTGTACAACCGCATGTGGTTATATAATTAGCCACACACATTTATAGGCTGTAAAGAAAAGTCTAGTAACAAATCCATCCTTGCTGTACATCAGTTGCATGTAACAATGGACTGGAAACAGGTCTATCCTTAAAATAAACGCACCAAAATGCTTTTGTTTTTTAAATCTTCTGGAGTTGCTTATTTAGGCAAAATCACTGCTGAAGGCTGAGTGAATGCAATGGCAGGGGTAAGCAAGCTTGAAATACATCTACATCCTCTGCTATCCACTCAGTTTGAGCCCTTTCTGTGTCCTTCAGAAGCCTGCATCAGCCACTCGTGCCCTCTGGAGGGGTCACTTTTCACTAGAACCCCTTGCACTTCCTGCCTTCTGCCTTGGGATTTGGTCTTGTTATAGGGTCTCACTTGAGATATTTCTCACCCTTCCAGACCACGTGGATGCACATTTCCACCATTCACACTCACCAACAATGGAAATAACAATTTCAATCACAAGCTTCTAGTAAGTCCTTCTCTTGTTTCTACACCACTGTTGATTTGTATCGTGCATACAAGAAAGAGAACTTAAATCCAGGATCTTGATGATGAGGTGACACATGTGGTAGGATGGAAAAGGTGATATTTTAAACTTCCACCTGCTTCTCACAAGCTTACTTTTGAATTTGTTCAGAATCGGTTGAGGAAGAGAGGGTTAAGTGCGCCCTGAAAATTCCCAACCATTTTGATCTAATTTCCCTGACACCAGGGACTTCTCCAGTCTCAGTTTAGGTCTTTTTTTTTTTTTTTTTTTTTTTTTTCAGTTTTACTTAAATTGGAAAATTGCCACTCTAAATGATTTTTAGTCTTTATTTGATAGTCACTCTCTCCATGTAATAAATAGCTCTTCCAATCACTAGTTAGCAAAAAGCTGGACTTTCATCAGTAGTGAAAGGGTAATTTTGGCTCCTGGCAGATGCCCCATTGATTGGTATCCAAGTGGATATGGGATTTCGAATCAGAGTTTCATTAAAAGTCTAGAAAGGCCAGTCTAACAACACAGTCCTGTTCTTTTACATTTGTTGAATTGTCTTCCTAATGGCTCTTAGGACTGAGAACAAAACCCCTTATTTGGATAACGGGCAGGACTGACGTGTCATCAGGGTGTTGACAGAGGCAGAAGCCAGGCCTTTGTGTGCGTGTGTGTGCATTAGCATCTGAGGCATGCTTCATGGGCCACTATACCTGAGAAAGTTTTGAGACTCACCTGGCAAGATGAAATAATGGGTTTCCACATTTAGCATCTTGGCTCTCCAGACACCAGAACTTTTTAGCTCTGACTTAAAAGCTTATCACAATAGAGATGAAAAAATAGCCACTTTCGATCACAAGGAGAAAATACTTCTTGAAAGTCTCTTATGAACCAGAAAGATGAGTGAAAAGTGAGGGAAATGAGACTGGCTAGATTTTTATACTCCACAAAGCCAGGAGAAGGGATTTTCTGAGTGTCTTTTGCCAAGAGTAAGTCCTTGAAACCCAGCTCAAGATTTGAGCAAAGCCAGCTTGGCTTGTCCTTAATGTAGGATAGGAAAGCAAAAAATGAATAAGTAAAAATTTAAACCCCGGGGATCCAAGGGAAATTTCTAAAAGCTCCTTATACTTTGTGACTGCATTCCAGTTCCAATCCTCCCTTTTCTAACCCATTTGGTTTATGGCTGCCAGATTAATCTTCCTGACTACTTTGTGTATGACACTTTCCCTGCTCAGAAACCCACAAGAGTGTTTTTTTGTCCCAGGAAGGAGACCAGAGTCAATAGCGTGGCTTTCAAAGGTCATCTCGTGCTGGTGTCTGCGTAGCCACAGGACTCTTCCTCCAGAGCTACAGACAAAGGAATCACCCTGTTTTCCTGAGCATCTCACGCACATCCTCGCCTCTTGGTTTTTGCTTGTGGATGCTGTCGTCAAACTCTGGTGTGTGTGCGAATTACTTAAGAAGCTCATTAGAAGTATCAGCACCACTTTCATTCTGTTCTTCCGCGTGGGATGCCTCTTTATGCTCTGCTTATCTAATAAGCCCTTGTCTTCTGTAAAGGCTGGCTTTCGACTCAGCAGCAGCCCAACTTCGGTAAGCAGGTGTAAAAGGAGGAAGTCATTCTAGGCAGGGGGAAAACAAAGTCAAAACTGGAGATGTTTGGTAACCGCCAGTCAAAATTTAGGTCTGCAGATTGCATCTAAGTGACTTAGCATTGCCTGATGTGGCTGCACAGGGGAATTTGCATGCCCTTCATTGGAAAGGTGTCAGCTTAGAGGTTGGAGAGGATCGAGCCTCTGTCCTCTTACTTCCTGGGGCTGGGCTAGCTTGGGTAAGTCCCTTATTCTTCTGACATCTAGTTCATTCCCTTGGAAAAAGTGTTTGCCTTTATTTAGTGATTAGATGTTATGACGTGCAATGTGTGTATGTAGTGGGTACTTCGTATTGGTTCTCTCCCCTTCTGTCTATTAGGGTGAGGGGGACAAGATGAGGAGCCAGTTGTGACATGGTGACAGATCCCACCAGTGCATTGCCATATCCCCTATTTCCAAATGCCAACCCCTCCATCCCTGTGCTGGAGAACTTTCTCTCTGAGGCATGTTTTTCCTCCCTGTGGGGGGATTGAAAGCTGCCCCTAGTGCTGCTAGGGGCAGCTTTCAACCAATCACTCATGGGGACTGTTGTATAAACACCCTAGCTTCCTCATCCCTTGGGCATATTTTGCATTGACTGTCAGAGTGACCCAATGGGATTGAAGTCTAGACATTGGGACACTGTGCTCCCACCTGGCCACCTTCTCTCTCTTGTCTCATCCACTCCCCTGCTAGTAGTTCCTTCACCTTCTACTTGCATGTGACTTGCATTTGAATCCCCGTCTTAGGGACTGATTCTTCTAGAAGGATCCAAACTAAGACAGAATCCTAATCTACATTTCTTTTTACAACTCCTCCAGTAGGGCTGGCTTAGTTGCTTCCAACTGTTTTATGAATCTGGGTGGCAGAATATGTGTATCATTTCAGTCCTCATAAGCCATGCTGTCATCGTGTAACATAAGAAATGTGACAGTGGCAATAACACGTTACATCTTAGTCACTCTAATGTGTAAACTAATACAACAGTCGGGTGCACTCCACGTCTCTGATATTATATGATGACTGAATTATTGATAACCGGTCCCACATTCTCTTGAACCAAATATTAATACAGCAATATCTTGCATGTGGTAGCTGGATTCTTTCTGAATGATTTCATCACTCAGAAATCTGACCATGTCTTTCACCTCACACAAGATGAATTGGGTGCATTTTGGAAAGACAACTTGAGGAGATGGAATGCTTAAACGTTGGCTGTTGTGTTCTATCAAAGTTGACACGCGGCAGGCTTTCCCTGGGACAAGCGTCAAACACCAAAGAAGGATTTCAATTGTCTGAGACTTTCATTAGGGTCTATTGTAGAATTTGTTCTTGCTGACCTATTTCACGGTAGCCTTGAAATGGTAAACACAAAACACAGCCGTGTCAGAATTGAAATGAGCTTTTCATCTGCACAGTACATATCTGGTATTTGCTTTCAGGTATTTTGGCTTCTGTAACCTCACCCTCCTCTGGGCTCCTGTAGTGCTTTCAGTCTGTACTGCTCTTAGGGCACCTAGATATTCCTTGTATGGATACATTTATTGTTGTATGTCTTGCCTCTTCTACTGGATCATGTTCTCCTTGAAGTCATGGTATTCAATGTTGTTGACCTTGAGATGTTCTCTCCCCAAGGGCCTTATATCTTACCCATCCTTGCATCCCAGAGCTTAGTGAAGAACACAGAACATTGTAGGTGCTCCATAGATGTTTTTTGAAAGACAACTTTCACCATGAATGCATGTAAAAGATCTACCGTCTCAGTAAGGTTAGGGGGCTGCGGGATGCTTAGTTCATACTGTTATCATCTCTCTTCTCAATCAGAAATAATCTTTTTAACTAAAGATTTAAAAAGGAAGGAAAAAATGCTAAGAGGTCTGAGAAAATCCTTTGGGAGGTATTAAAAGCGTATGTTAGCTTTTACTGATTTTATTAATATTACTGGTACTCAGTGTCATACCCTTTCATTCAACAAACATCTATGGAACATTTGCTACGATCTGGGCACTGTGCTGCATTCTTGGGATTTTCAGTTTATTAAAACACTTTGCCACTCATTGCTATGTGCTTCTAGGCAAGTACGAGTCATTAATAAGCATGAACAAGGGTCTTAAACAGTCATAAAATTTTCTTAGTGTGTTTCTAAAATAGAAATCAGCTGGAGTTGCCATTCTTAAACAAATGTTATATTTTATGTAAAGAGTAAACTTAAAAGATCTGGCACTGACGAACTTCTAGATGCCAAGGACTGTGCTGTGCGTGGATTAACTGTGGAAAGCAAGTATTGATTTATGATGTATCCAGCTGATCTGCTTGTATTATTAAACATGTATGTTACTAATGTGTGTTTTATTTTATTTAATCAGCCATCAGATGTTTCTTTTCCTTGGAGATGAGAGAATGAGTTTGCATAGTTAACTCTCCTCGTTAAGAACACGAGTCTTATTTATAATTTTGGAACACATTTTAAGCTACCTTTGTACTTAGCTATTGTATATAATCCCTAGGAGTGCCTGTCTCACATTCTTTGTATTCGCTTTCTCCACTAACAAAGAAAGAAATAGCACGTACTGAAACTTTATAAATAGATGTTCACTGAAAAGAAGAAACAAAATCCTCGTATATATCTATATTCCAAATTTCCTAAAAAGTTAAATATTCCTTACTGTATTCATCATTCTTTTGTTTTACACCTGCAATTTTTTATACTTAGTGTTTCATTTCCTCTCTGGAGTATTATTATGAACTAATAGGCTTTCACAGGTACAACTTGTTTCAATTAACCGTAAGATTATAATAATTACTTTTGAAGGTGAAATTTTCACAGCTTGGTGGTGCTAGATCCTTCAGTTAGAATCTTTTGCCCTTCAAGTAGTGTTCCACAATTACTCTTAAACTCCACCCATAATTTCTTCTGTAATATGTAAAAGTCTGTAATATGAAGTGAATGAAATTATTTTCAGTGTTTCCCTCTGTGACTCTTCAAATATAATTTTAAGTGTTTTAAAGAGTTGATTACACTCCTGTCTCCGCGGCTGTGCCTCATGGTAATTACTCTCCACCCCCTCCCACTTTTTATAATTGTGCTGTTTTTTTTCCATTGATGCTTATCTCCCCACTTGGCTAATTCATTTCTTTCCCGTTTCCACCCAGCTGTGTGTGTTTCTGGGGACTGATTTCTTTGGACTCTATTAAGGGCTCCATTGTCCTCTGGCTTATGGTTTGACCTGGTCAATGAAATACACCACTAGGAGACTGGAGAGTCTGAGGGGTTTGAGGAGAGAAAGTTTGGGTTATTGATATCCTCACCTCTCCCTTATTTTAGTGTTGCAGTTTGGAGAATGATTGCATCCTTCTACACTAGAGTTTCTGCAGGTATTTTCTTCTCCATGGTTTCAGGTCTCACCGGTAACACTATTTCCTCCCATTGTCCCTTCAACCGAAGGGGTGGTGATGACTCATTGCTAGTCTCTGAGTGCCTCCATATCATTAGCTGGTTCTCTTTTTTTTTTTTTTTTTTTGTGGTACGCGGGCCTCCCTCTGCTGCGGCCTCTCCCGTTGCGGAGCACAGGCTTGGGACGCGCAGGCTCAGCGGCCGGCCATGGCTCACGGGCCCAGCCGCTCCGGGGCATGTGGGATCCTCCCGGACCGGGGCACGAACCCGTGTCCCCTGCATCGGCAGGCGGACTCTCAACCACTGCGCCACCAGGGAAGCCCTTTTAGCTGGTTCTCTTAATTCCATCAAAGGTCATACATTCTATCTAGTTAAATCCTTTTGAGTGGAATGCTGTTTCCTGTTGGGACCCTGACTGACACAACACGTTTTACAAAATCCCCATGTTCGTTCCTGTTGTCAAAGCTTGAGTGCTCAACTTAGAGCAGATAGGGCTCCTGTGTTGTCTGATAGGCTCTGATAAACGTGGCAGTGAGGATGCAGCTCCTCCCTCTATTCCTGGAAACATTAGAGTTACAATGTACATTGCTGTGAAGTTGGATGAACTTTAATGCATCTAATAACCAGTTTCTGACCATCCACCTAATCACCCTGATTCTGAAATGAAAGATTAAAAACACAGCAGGAGTCTTTCAATTTCAGACTCTCCTGGAACCCTAGGTTACCCTATTACTTTTCAGCTCTTGACAGTAGTTTTTAATCGTAACTCTTCAGACAGGAAAGCAGAGAGCCACTAAGATCTCATGGGTTGAAGATAAGGGATAACTAGTTTCTAAAATGAGACTATCAGGACAATCCACTAAAATATGTAATTGGGTTTATTTTAAAACAACATCATCAAATAAACTTAACTTCTACCATCTCTGTTTCTACCCCCCGCTTTGTCATGTCCGAGTTCAAATCCCTTCTATAAAGATGGTGGTGGCTTTTCCCTTCTTTTTTTTTTTTTTTTTAATATATATAAGTTTATTTATGTATCTACTGGCTGCATTGGGTCTTCGTTGCTGCGTGCGGCATTTCTCTAGTTGCGGTGAGCGGGGGCTACTCTTCGTTGCAGTACTCGGGCTTCTCACTGTGGCGGCTTCTTTTGACTGAGCACAGGCTCTAGGCACGCGGGCTTCAATAGTTATGGAACGCAGGCTTACTAGTTGTGGCGCACGGGCTTAGTTGCTCCGCGGCATGTGGTATCTTCCCTGACCAGGGCTCGAATCTGTGTCCCCTGCATTGGCAGGCAGATTCTTAACCACTGTGCCACTAGGGAAGTCCCAGTTCGCCCTTCTTTATCCTGGGTTTGTTATTCTCCTTGGGATGTGGCCGGTGGGAATTAATTATTTGGCCCCTCTGGAAGCAGGAAAGTTGTGTTCCCTTCCACTCATTACTGTTCTTCTCATTACTGTTTTTCTCATTATCCTTCACTTTGGATTAGAGCTGATCCATCCTTAAGTGCATGAAACCAGGATTACACATTTTGATAATTTGTTTCTGAGAATGTTTACCAAAGTGAGTGACCAGGCATTATCCTTCTCATTTCTCCTGTGGATTGGCTGTTGGCTCTTTTCCAAGGATATGCCTGGAGAGAGCTCGCTTAGTTTTCTGAGAGGGCCCATGAGTTAATTTCTCTCACTTTTGTAGAATGTTTATGGTAGAGGATGAGAGATATGGGTAAAGTTCTCTTAGAAGGTAGTCATGGGGTCTCTTCTTAAGACTTATCTCTATATTTTCTAAGCATTGTAAATTCTAAGAGGTGGAATGGCTGTAACTGTAAGATTACTACCTTCAGCATATTGTGATGGTCTGTTACATTGACAGCCACTGTTGATCCACGCTTTCTTGTATCCATGTCCTTGACTAGTCTCTTTTCCTTGAATGTGTGCTAGCCTGGTGACTACCTTTAGCAAATAGAATGCAGTGAAGTGATGTCATGCAAGTTCTAGTCCTAAGTCTTACAGAGTTCTAGAAGCTCCTTCTTTTGCTTTCTTGGGAGCTATGAGCTACCACGTAAGAAATCTGTTTACCTTGCTGGAGAGATCATGTGGAGAAGCCACATGGAGAGACCACATCAAAAAGAAGAGGCCATGAGGGTGATGGAGAGGGTGAGGGAGAGGAACCTAGCCATTCCAGGGTCTCTAGCTGAGCCCAGCCCTGAGCTGATCCACTAACTAGATGCAATCACATGAATACCCGCTAGCCAAATAAGGAAAACAACCACTCAGCTGAGCCCCAGCTGACACAGGTAAACATTCAACACGCTACTGAATGCACAGGGTTAACAGGATGGAAATACACTATAACCTGCATCCATATGATACGGACTCCCCTACAGACTGCATCTTGGATGAGCTATTTTTTTAAAATAGATCTTTATTGGAGTATAATTTCTACACAATACTGTGTTAGTTGATATTGCACAACAAAGTGAATCAGCCGTATGCATACATATGTCCCCAGATCCCCTCCCTCCTGAGCCTCCCTCCCACCCTCCCTATCCCACCCCTCTAGGTGGTCACAGAGCACCGAGCTGATCTCCCTGTGCTACGCTGCTGCTTCCCGCCAGCCAACTATTTTACGTTTGGTAGTGTATATATGTCGATGCTACGCTCACTTTGCCCAGCTTCGCCCTCCCATCCCACGTCCTCAAGTCCATTTTCTATGTCTACCTCTTTATTCTTGCTCTGCAACTAGGTTCATCAGTACCTTTTTTTTTTAGATTCCATATATATGCGTTAGCATACGGTATTTGTTTTTCTCTTTCTGACTTTTGACCCACCTCCTAGAGTAAAGGAAATAAAAACAAAAATAAACAAACGGGACTTAATTGGATGAGCTTTCTACCTTCCTTCTCCTGGCTGAGTTCTTCCCAGTGAGGGGCATCTTCATGATGCCCCGATGTCCAGACACGAGAGCATAGCCCCAGAGAAAGACTAGGGTTCCCCCTTCTACTTCAGGTTTCCCTTCTGAGTTCTCGTTTCCTAGTTGGGCATTTTAAAGTGTCGTTTCACTATTTTCCATACTGAAAATTATACAGTAATCTCAATGTTCATTCAAATCTAACAGGTGGTGTGAGGTTACATTTGGTTGCACCCCCTCAGCTATTCATTTCTAGAGAAGACAGCACAGGAGATCTTCAAAAAACCCTGGGTAGTTTCAGACTTCAGGTTTGCTGGCATAGCCATGAGTGCCGTTTGTTCAGGATTCTGGTTTTTCTATTTCTGCGCATAACTTAGGGTCACATCCCCTTGTGGTAAGGTGGTCCATGAATTGGAATGCAAGCGATGCCTGTTCCTTCTGGCTGGAGCTTTTAAATACAGTTGCAAGACCATCCAGAGCTCTCTTGCCCTCTGCCAGAAATGGCATTGGTGGCCAAGGACCTAGAGTAAGGTGGTGTGCAGAAGAGCTTTCTGTGGACCCTCAGTAGACATGCAAGAGTATTGTTTTAAACCACCGATACTTGGGGGTTATTTGTAATTGGAGCATCACCTAGCCTAGCTTTTTTGTTGTTGTTGTTTTGGCTGCACCGTGTGGCATGTGGGATCTAAGTTCCCTGAGCAGGTGTCCAAACCATGCCCTCTGCCCTGGGAGCATGGAGTCTTAACAACTGGACCACCAGCCTCTCTTGATTGATCCATTTATTGTTATGAGAGAGTTCCTGCTAGAGAGACCCCTTACTTGTTCTTTCTTTCTTATTTTTGTCTTTGTGATTAAAGCCTTCCTTAATGGAAAACATACCTATCTTTCTGGGGTATGCTTTCCTGAATTAGTTCTGAAATACAAAACAAAGGCCAAAACTCTCAAGCTAACGTCTGGGGTTTTCTCAAGTTTTTCCCCATTCTTTTTTCCTATGTGCTTCTTCTTGTGTTTGTTTAAATACTTTAAACTCCAACCAAGTTGGGCTACTCACTGCTTGCCTTGCACATCCTGCCTTTCCTTTCTTCTGTGTGCAGGAGAGTGATTCAGAGCAGGTTCTTCAGAGTCAGACAAACTGGGCTTCAGCTCACAGCTCTCTTCAGCTCCGTGGGGCCATGAGCAGGTCATTCAATCTTTCAGAGGTGGTTTCTTCTTATGTGAACAGGAGCTATGGTATCTTCCCTGCAGTATCAGGGAGAGGATTAATGAGAAAATGCTTGAAAAGTGTATATTTAGCACAACACTCGATTCATGGTAGGTCCTCAACACCTGGAAGTTTAGCTATGATTTTATGCATTTCTTTTAGATGGAATTTCCTATCAGTGACCCTAACTCAGTCCTTCAAGGATAGTTTCAATGCTTTGTCAGATACCTGTGTGTTTTTATTTCCAGCCCACAGTTCTTTCTTTATCTGTAGCAACTGTATACCAACTCTTATCTTCTGAAGTCCCAAAGTAATTACTGGTATCTCTTCTAGGTCTAATCTGACATACCTTACAGATTATGATCTGACCTATACCTTAATGTTTTGCATATACATCTTTTATCCTGTATTAGATTTTAAGCTTCTTGAGGGTAGAATCCATGTCTATTTCTCAATTTTGTATGTCCTACAACATCCCATACTGGGCCTGAAAACCACTCCAAGTAGGAACTCAATAAAGAATTTTTGAATGAATAATGAGTGGAAATTTACCACACTTGCCTGGGTCACATCACAGCCATTCTTCCTTTCTCTAGGTCCTTTGTTTCTGCTGAATATTTCATTTATCACAAGAAGCCTAAGAAGGAAGAGGCAAACTTGGAAGCCCCACTGAGCTAGGTAATTACAAACACTCTGTAACTGAATTTTCGTTTTAGTCCTTTGGGGCAGGTATTTGTTAAGCCACACATCTAAGGCCACACAGGTGGTAATTGGCAGAGCTGGGCGTGTTGATTTCTAGAAACCATGCTGTTTTCATTATATGATATTTGTTTTTGAATCAGGCCTTGTAACAATCTTTGCAACTTTTTCTCCAGCCCTCAGGCCAGCTAGCTCATTTTCTGTTCTGACTCTATTAAATGGGATAGAGACATTTTAAAATATATAGGTCTTAAACACACTGGGATTTCTTCTTTCAGACCCTGACAGAGCTTTAGAGATTGAGACAGAGACACTCAGAGTGAATGCTCATGGCAGATCAATTCTAAATGAGGATGTGGCAGTCCTGAAATGACTTTGAGAATCAACTGGAAATAGGTTTTTATTTACACAAGCTCCTCCCCTGAACTCCACGAAGAAACCCTACAGGGTGAGAATAGTCTAAGGAAGATAATTTCTTCTGGAGTCCATGGACACAAGCAGAAAGTAAAGAATTCAGTTAAATGGGAGGAGACATGGGACAATGTCCTCATATTTGTAAGGAGGAAAGAAGAAAGAGCTCCTCCACAGTATCACCTCCCAGATCAATATGTCTCTTGATAGCTAATAGCTGCACCTGGAATTTGAACAGATCAAGGTGAGGAAAGACTGTGGGAGGTTGTAAGAGATGGATCATTGGGTAGGGGCAATGCCAAATTATTATCCTTGGCCAGGAAATGCAATTCATTGATTTTAGGACCTGGCCACATTTTGGGCTTGTCTCAGCCAAAATTAACTCCACTCAGGATGCTAATTGGAGAGGAATGCATTATTTTCTTTAGATCAAATTCAACTCCCAGACAAGGCCCTATGATTCTCAGGTCAGGATTTGGTTCCAAATCATCCCCCAAGCCTTACGCAGGCCTTTACTACTCCTATTTTGCCTCTCATCCCTGCTTCTTTGTGAGTGGGCTCTTGTCAGTCCAGGATTGACCTCAGTTCCTGTACAAACTGGCAAACTTTCCCTAACCGTTGGAATTTCTGAGCAATACATGAGATAATTTCCAGGCAGAATTTATCTCCTATTCTTATTTCTCATAATCTTATGGGTACTTTTATAGAGCATTTTTCTTTTCAATTCAACCTCTTGGGTTATTCTTATACTGTTACCTCCCTCACCGGATTCCCTGATTAATCCTTATATTCCATAAGGTCATACTATATAGATAGGTAGATATACATACATGTATACATAAGTGTGTGTGTATATATATATATATATATATATATATATGTCTGTAACTTATGTGTATACATATATACATGTATATTGTTCACATATCTGTGATGTACATATACCAATAAATATTTGTTGAATGACATTAAATTTATGGAAACAACTCACTTGTCTTATTGTAATAATAAATTATTATTTTTTTGTAATAAATTCCTATTCAGCACCTACTATGCCAGAAACTCTTCCAAGAACTTTTTGTATATTAACTCTTTTAATCCTCACCCCAGCCCTCTAAGGTTAATACTATTATTTTTATTCCTATCCTCAAGATGAAGAATCAGAGGCACAAAGAACTTAGTTGTCCAAGGTCACACTAATCCAACCCAGGAAGTCTATCTTCAGCGTCCATGCTCTTTATCTCTACACTAGGTTGCTTCTCCATATTACCCTAATGGAAGGGAAGAGAAGTTAATCACACCTGGGCAAAACTTTTCTGCAGAAATTTGTAATACTACCAGTTACAGGAAATTACCTCTACACAAACATACACATTTTATTTGTTCATTTGTTCATTCACTCATTCATTCATTTATTTGTCATTCAGTGAATATTTGTTGAGTATTTATCAATGTATTTGTATATGCTAAGTACATGGGATAGATGTGTTTTGTGTGTGTGTGTGTGTGTGTGTGTTAAAGGAAGCATATGTATTTCTTCTGTTCCAGAGTCATGAACTTACTGTTTACTTAGGGTAATCCTAAATGTTACTTTTGGCTTATCCCTTGATTCTTTTATTCTCTGGTATTTTAAGAAAAGGAGAAGTAGAGGCAAGAGGTGAAGAGGAAACCATGGATAATTAATCTCATAAAATCCACTTGCATAGTTGAATGAAGGTGACAATCAGTTTGCCATGCCAACTTCCCCTTCTAGTTTGACTTGCTCACACTCAACCCTTGAAATTGTTTTCCTTGGGTGCCTCATAACCCATCCCCAGCCATTGCTGATTGGACCAGAGAAAGACACAGAACCCAAAGTGAATCATGGTACAAGCGAATGTAGAGACACAGACGTGTCAGAATATTAAAGGTGCTCACCTGGAAGTGATGTAGAGTTGAGTCTCAGGTATTGGGCTGGGTCCCAATCAGACAAGACAGCTGAGAAAGAAAGGAGTTGATGCCGGAGAAAAGCAGTTCAGGAACACTACCTGGTCTCTGCGAGACAGAAAAAGTAGCTGAAATTTCCAGCTTCCCAGCTCCAATCCTGTGAGATCTATCTGTGTTTGTTTAAGTCTTGGGTTTTCTGTGAGATTCCTTGTTACGTCTTCCCAAAAAAAAACCCTAGGTGCTTTCGAAATAGCCTCAGTGGATTTCTTTTCCTCCCAGATACAAAATGACCTTTGGCTTAGCCAGGAAGTGACTCTGCTTTCCTTCAATGAGAAAACTTTTGGAAAATAAAACTCTCTAACCCAAGGATTAGGAGGTTGGTTCCATACTATTGTTGGCTCTAGGTGACATCAGGTCTCCACTTCTCTTTGTAGAAACATGGATTACCCCCCCGTCTTTGCTTTCTTTTCACTCCTGAGCACTGTGTAGTGATGTCTGTCAATGGCCCTGAAGAATGAGAATGATGGCAATAATGTTGGGAAGGCCTGCCCCTAGAGGCTAAGCTCAAATGGCTGTGGTTTCAGCTATGGGGCAGGACATGCCAATTTTGCCCATTGGTTATGATTTGGATGCATCTCGATACTGCTCAGGGCTAAGGTATTGACTGTTCCTCAGAATCGATGTAAACAAGTGGGTAAATCAATATAAACAATTAAAATAGGTTTTAATAGAAGGTTAAACAGAAGTCCTAGAAATATCAGACTGAATCACTCCTTCTTGGTGGGTGGGTTTTGGGAATTTCTCTACCCTTTTAAGTACCTGCTGATGCACAGAGAAATAAAAAGATTATGGGGGCTGCCTATTTGCTAGGTTGCCTTCAATTATCTCATCTCTAAAGTGGGGGAACGGGTAATGGATTAGATGACCTATGAGAGTCCTTTCAGCATTATGTTTGACTATGAGTGGAGTCAGAGTCCTCATAGTAAAGTCAGCAGTTTAAGTATCCACAAAGGTGTTATGCAACAGGTCTTCCTGCATATATTACATATCTGCCCAAGGGGACCAGTAAATGATAGTGCATAAGTGGTTGTTATGGGGAAGTTCAGTTTGTGTTAAAAAATTCATTCTGCCATTCCTTGGATGGATTTTCCAAGAAAATAAAATTTCCACTGTAAGTGCAGCCAAAGGTGGGGACCTGCTAGGAGAGATTAACATTAAAGCCTATGGTGGGGAGTCGGGGGGGAAGCAGGGTTTTAATTAAATAAGGCAACGAATCTAGTGCTTTCTGTGTAGAAGGTGCTCAGTATGAGCAAGTTCTTTTCTTTTCTCTTCCCATTTTCAACCATTTTTTGTTTTCTAAGACTCTTTGCTTCTTAAGATCCATATAAGCACATGCTGGATGGTTTAGTCTGTCTCCCTAAGAAAGTAGCAAAACTCATTCCTAGCTGAATTAAACTCATTCCTTTCCCGTGCCAAGAGAACACGGTGAAGGAGGAGAAAGGGAATTTTGGCGTAGAATAGTTCAACCACTTTCAGAAGCAGGATTCCTTATGGGGAAATTCTTGCTGACTGACCACAGAAATTGAATGCATCTACAGCTACTTTGAGGACAAGACGAAACACTGGGTAGGGGAAAAGAAAGTGAAAGCCAATCTAAGCTAAGATGAAGTAATGATATTTTTCATTTAATTCGGGGTGTTCTTATAGTAGAATCAACCTCATTGTACTGTATGTTTAGGTGTCCAGTAAATATTTCAACAATAAAATGTTCCAGGGTAACATAATTAAAAAACACTTCATGAGAGCTATGTCTGAGCATATCATTCAGAAAATATGTAAAGATAACTTTTGCTTTTCAGAGAATAATCTGTGGGTTTTTTTGGGGGGAGGGGATGGTGATGGTCCCAGCTTTGGAACCCACAGGAGAAAATATAATGGGGAAACTAAAGAGTGTAGGGATGGCTACAGGTTTGTGTGGCTCTTACCTGTTTCCTCTCCTTGGCAGCAGTTAGCTTGATATCCTACAGCCATCCATCTTTTGCAACAAGATTAAATAGGAAACTGGCCTCTCAGGGCATTGAGAACTCAACTTGTCAAGACCTCACGGTCATGGACTTGATTTTGACGTTTACAAATAGCTGAGGTCCTACTAGTGGTGATGCATGGGTGAGAACTCATGAAAACATACATCAAACAAAAGGCACGTGCTTTTCCATGCATAGAGTTTTACCTTCTTCAAAGTCCCACCCTCTGAATCCTATTTAATGCTTAAAATAACCTTGTAAGGCAGAAATTAATTTCACCATTTTTAGATGAGGAAACTGAGGCTCAGAATATAAGTTATTTTTTCTGTATGATCTGGCAAGGTAGGAACTTAAAACTTCCACAGCCAAATTCAGTTTTCTTTCCCACAACACCTGCCTCTATTGATTAGAACTTGTCCAAGGGCGCTAAGGCTTACACTTACTGTGAAAATCATTATATTAAGAAAATTTAGTTTGTCCTGTACCCAGCTGCTGTTCTCATTTTCTGCTGCTGGGCCAGTAAATAGTCTTGAATGATCTATTTCAGTAGTTTTCTAACTTGAGAGTGCAAAAGAATCACCGAACATCTTTTAAAAATGCAAATTACCGGGTCTCATCTCCAGAAATTCTGAGACAGTTGGTCTGGAGAAAGGCCAAGGAATCTGTATTTTAATAAGCACTGAAGATGATTCTGTTTCCTATGATGGACCACATACACAGTTCCAATTATTTTTCTACTTAATTGTGCAATAACAAATGGAGATCTAGAAAATTTGTTTTCCACTTGTTTGTGTCTCTGAATTCATAATGCTTTATAATCTCTCAATACTCCCAAATTAATTTCTTCTTCCTGAAATGAAGACTCTGCCACTGAATTTTGCAGCTTTTTTATAACTAGATGTGATCAAAAGTTTTCTTAGTCTCATTTGCCCTGGACAATCACATCATGTATGGTTCCGACTTCACATGTTGTGATGACATAGACCTATGAAACCTTTTAACAATTATGATTCTTCTAGTCTGAGCAGCCTTGAGCCTGGTGTAATAAGTATCCAAAATTTAGAGTTATACAATATGGTTTTCAATTACTGTTCCACCACCTTAGCTGTATGAATCTAGTAATTTAACTTCTCTGAGCCTTGGTTTCCTCATCTGTGTCATGAGGATAATGACATCTGCCTCATAGGATTGCTATGGAAATTAAAAAGATAAAGTATGTTGATTTTATAAACTGCAAACACTATAGAAATGCCTATTGATTTCCTGGGTATTGGCTCCAAACCAGAGTATTATCTGTCACTGACTTTTTTCAGAAGGGTTATGTGGTTGAAACAAAACTGGATTGCAGAGACTGGTTTCGTCCAAGGACCTGATCAACGTGCCCTCAGCGCCCCACCCGGCCGCCCCGCCAGGTGTCTATGTGTGCAAACCTAGTGAGTGGATGGTTTTAGGACAGATGAGAGAAGAACTACTGAAGAGACTAGCATGGCATCTGCCCTATGCCTGCCGTGTGGACTGTGTCTGGTCCTTAGGTAGAGAGCAGGCAGTGTGTTCCAGACGGAAAGAACGCACACTGCAGAATTTCAGAGGGGGACATTCTCATCTGTGCATTGAGGTTAGTGTGAATGGATTAACACAGTGAAGACTGAGGAGAGCACAGCACTGCTGGTTACCTCGGGGGTCTGCAGCTTTGAGAACAAGAAAATGCCCTAGGAAGAAAAGCAGGATTTAGTTCTTATTAGGTGGTACCAGCAGCCATAGCAGCAGAGTTGCCTCCCTTGAAAGACCTGTGGACAGAGGAATATCATTAAAAAGAGTGAAGGGGAAGAAATGTCAACACATATGAGTCACCATTAAGGATCCTGAGAAACAACTGGGGAGACGTGGGGAGGGATGCCAAGTGCCTAGGTTGCTGGAGTTGTGTAGATGGAGTTTCCCCAGGCTCAGTTCTAGCTTGTATTTTCTTCCTAATCTAAATTCCCTTTCAAGTAAATCTCTTCCTATATGCTGATGAGACTCCAAAATACATAGCTCTGGCTGAGGTCTGTCATCCAAACTCCAAACGGGTAGGTATATACTCTGCCTGCTCAACAGCTCCCCTTGATGACTTTGTGAGCCTCAAACTCCCATCTCCAAGAGCATCATCAGTCAACAATGCAACCTGATGCTACCCTGTGTCCCTTAGGTCAGTTTATGGTCCCACCACCACTCAGCTGTAGAAGTCAGCTCCCTTCTCCTTCTGTCACCATTTTTATTTCATCCGTCATCAAGCACTGTCAGTTTTACTTCTAAATATTCAGGATTCAATCTACATTTCTCCGTTCCGTCGTCACTGTAGTTAAAGCTGCCGTACCTTTCAGCTGAACGGCTCCTTAACATACTCCTTGGCTTCCCCAAATCTCCTCTTGCCTTCCCTCATTCTATCTTGAATAGCTGCCAGAAAGCTCTTTTAAAAAGGCAGATCTTACGGTGTCATCGCCTACCTTAGATCTCTTCAATGCCCTAGCATGGTTCTTAAGGTGAAGACCATACTTGTTAATGTCGTTGGTATAGCCATGCATATGGGGACCATGCCAGCTCTTACTCTTTCCCCTGTTCTTCTGCTTCAGCCGGCAGGGTCCTTCTTTAGTTCTGTGGAGGTGCCCAGCTCATTCCCATCTCAGGGGCGATTCAACTGTGTTTTTCCTAGTGCCAGAGACTCTTCTTTCTCTTCCTCATCTAGTTCACACCATGGTTTACATGCCAATCAGAGAATTCCAGTGAGGTATTAAAAACAGACCAAAAAACCCTTTTCTAATCTAAATTCTCTTGGCATCCGATACTTCCCTGTCATGCTATATACCACATTTATCCAAATCTTTCTCTAAAGTGTGACCTCTTGTGTGTGTGGGGGGGGAAACTGTGTCTATCCCATTCACTTTTATGTCACCAGTGCCTAGCGCAGATGACGTAATACCTAGCAGATAGTAAATATGCATTCAATGACTGAATAAATATGAAATCCTCACACCATTTTTTTCCAAGTTTGTCACAGAACTCTCATTTTCAGCAGGATTCTACCCAGTGACTTGTCAAACCTTCATGTTAATGTGCCAGACTGACACATGTGCCAGGCATCTAGGGTTGTTAACTAAACAGTCACATTTCTTTCTTTCCTCTAAAAGTAATTACTGGTTGCTAAATATTCAAACACGCATTGAAAAAGCAGCTTTTTACATTATGTTAAGAAATAAATTACTATTTCTAATTGTGTCTAGTAGTTAATTACTTCTAATTATTAGTCTGAGTAATAAATTACTGCTTCTGATTATGTTGTGGGCACAGTTGGAGCATTCAAAAATGCAATTTTCACAGTTGTTTACATCAGAACATGTTTACTAAATTATTGAGCCATAATTACCCCCAAATAATAGTAGCAAAAAATAATAAACGTTTGATAAATTCAACTGAAATATGTCACTTCTTTGTCAGCTTGTTTTAAGAGATCAAGCATTAAAATGAAACAACCATGCTTGACTTTTCCAGTCTCTTTAGGGGGTAGCACTATGTTAAAATTAGGATATTTGCTTTGTTTTGGTTGAATAAGAACTAAATTAGAATGTCTTTTGTTATTTAAAACAGCAAGGAAAATAATCAGGACTCTAATAGTGATAAAAATTAGGTTACACAGCCAGCATACAACTCATAAGAAGAAATAAATTATGCCTACTTAAAGAGAAATTGTAACAAAGAGTAAAACTCCATAACTATTTTATTGAGTTATAGCATATCCAAAGTACACAAATCATAAGTGTAGAACTTTAAGACTTCCAAACCCTTGGCTTGAATCTGTCACTTTGCTTACCAGTTAGTCAGGTCAATGACAGAAGTAGACAATCTATGGTAACCTGTGGGCTGATTATTTTTTTAAATTTATTTATTTTATTTATTTATTTTTGGCTGCGTTGGGTCTTCGTTGCTGTGCGCGGGCTTTCTCTAGTTGTGGCGAGCAGGGCTATTCTTCGTTGCGGTGCATGGGCTTCTCATTGCGGTGGCTTCTCTTGTTGCGGAGCACGGGCTCCAGGTGCACGTGCTTCAGTAGTTGTGGCACGCAGACTCATTAGTTGTGGCTCACGGGATCTAGAGTGCAGGCTCAGTAGTTGTGGCTCACAGGCTTAGTTGCTCTGTGGCATGTGGGATCTTCCCGGACCAGGGCTCGAACCTGTGTCCCCTGCATTGGCAGGTGGATTCTTAACCACTGCGCCACGAGGGAAGTCCCGGGCTGATTTTTTTTTAATACCTCCTACTATTTGCTACAACCACATCACTATTTTTCCCCCATGGGGTTCTGTCTCCATCCCTTGTGTGCTGGACAGACTCTTAAGATGCGCAAGATCTTTATCTCCTGGGGAGGCCCTTGTGTGATTCCTTCCCCCTGAGTGTGGGTAGAACCTGTGACTTGCTTCTAACCAACCACTTATGGCTGAGATATTGAGACATACATGACTTCATGGATGTGATTATGTGATTAATTACATAAGATTGTAGGGCCCGTTTTGCTGGAGTCTCTGCCTCCCTTACTGGCTTTGAAGAAGCAAGCCACCATATTGAGAAACCCTATTTGGCAAAGAGCTATGAGCAGCCTCTAGGAGCTGAAGGTGATCTCCACCAACAATCAGCAAGAAACTGAAGTTCTCAGTCCTACAACCACAAGGAACTGATTTGTGCCAACAGCCTACACAGACTAGGAAACAGATTTTTCCCAGTCCATCCTCAGCTGAGATGGCAACTCTGCTGATACCTTAACTGCATCCTTGAGAGACCCTAAAATGATCTCCCAGCAAAGCTGTGCCTGAACTCCTGGCCTGCAGAGATTGTGAGATAACAAAGGAGTATTGTTTTAAGGTGATAAATTTAGCAGTGATATTGAAAATTAGAAGTGCCTGAATTCTCTCTTCTTATTGACCCTGATAATTAGAGAATCCTAAAAGACAGATTTTCATACTAAGACTACTAAAAGCTACCAACACTATACCTCTCAAATGTTCATCTATGGCCCAGTCTATACCAGTAGATAGAGCACAGAACGTGGGCCAGAAGATCAATTAAGTCACATGGTTTGCCATGTGAAATTGCCATTTCAGTAAATGGCATATGGAATATAATAAATTTCACAAATTTAAGCTCTTCTTGATTCTTCCACTAATAGCAATTTAGCTTCTAATAAGATACTTCATTTCATTTTCCCTTCTTTCCTTGCCTATTAGATAAGAAATAAAAATAACTAAGATGTGCTAATATTTTACCTACTTTATCTCACTATGCTATCACAAATGCCTGTGGTAGGTATCAATTGCCTCATTTTTCAGATGAGGAAATTGAGGCTTGGAGAAGTAACATCACCTGTATAAAGTCTAATAGTACAGCTAGAATTCAATTCTGGCTAAGCTGATTCTAGAGATCATTCTTGGCTTCATTATGCTGCGATTCTTCCCTTATAGCAACATTATAAAGAGGTCAAACCGAGTAAGGCTTTATGCCAGACAGGTGTGAGTCTGAATTCCAATTTCAGTCCTGTGTGTCTTCAGGAAAGTTACTTTACCTCACAGAGTTTCAATTTGCTGGTCTAAAATATGTGGATAATAGTAGTTACCTCATGTTTCTTTTGATAATCAATTGAGATTATATTGCAAGTGAAGATCATCGTAAACATTCAAAAAATGCTACCTTTAAAAAAAAACAATATTATGAGGCAAAAAATGAGTTTAAATAAATGAAAGCATTTTTGAACTCAGAAATCTTGGTATATTTGTTAACACTTATTAAAAGCATGTGGTCTTTAAGTATTTAGAAAATAAAGAGCTACTTCTTATAAAATTAGATTGAATCATTATAATGACCAACTATTCACATACTGGGTTCAAGAGAATTGGTCAAAAAAAGAAAAAGAGAAAAGCGTTTTTTTGTCATCAAAGCAGATGAACGTTTTGTAAGCAAAAATAAACAAGTTTTTGATCAGGTTAACTACCAAACCAGAATGAACACACTGGGGCTTTCTAATGACCATGCGCACCAGAGTCCACCTTTCCTTTCCTCTCCAGTTTATAGTTAGTTGTGTTGGCAAAAGTTATCAGACAACTAATCCGGAGGGAGAAGGGTTATGAGTAGAGGAGTGACATCATCTGACTTGAGTTTTAAAACAACACTTTGCGATCATGAGAGATTACTACAAGCAACTAACTGTATGCGAACAAAATGGACAACCTGGAAGAAATGGACAAATTCTTAGGAAAGCACAACCTTCCAAGACTGAACCAGGAAGAAATAGAAAATATAAACAGACAAGTCACAAGCACTGAAATTGAAACTATGATTAAAAATCTTCCAACAAACAAAAGCCCAGGACCAGATGGCTTCACAGGAGAATTCTATCAAACATTTAGAGAAGAGCAAACACCTATCCTTCTCAAACTCCTCCAAAATATAGCAGAGGGAGGAACACTCACAAACTCATTCTACGAGGCCACCATCACATGATCAAGTGGGGTTTATCCCAGGAATGCAAGGATTCTTCAATATACGAAAATCAATCAACGTGATACACCATATTAACAAATTGAAGGAGAAAAACCATATGATCATCTCAATAGATGCAGAAAAAGCTTTCAACAAAATTCACCACCTATTTATGATAAAAACCCTCCAGAAAGGCATAGAGGGAACTACCTCAGCATAATAAAGGCCATATATGACAAACCCATAGCCAACATCATTCTCAATGGTGAAAAACTGAAACCATTTCCACTAAGATCAGGAACAAGACAAGGTTG
>NC_041228.1:10112359-10125364 GCF_002837175.3 Physeter macrocephalus
ATATACCATGTTCTTGGAATGGAAGAATCAACATTGTGAAAATGACTATGCTACCCAAAGCAATCTACAGATTCAATGCAATCCCTATCAAACTACCAATGGCATTTTTCACATAACTAGAACAAAAAATTTCATAATCTTTATGGAAACAGAAATAGCCAAAGCAATCTTGAGAAAGAAGGGCGGAGCTGGAGGAATCAGGCTCCCTGACTTCAGACTATACTACAAAGCTACAGTAATCAAGACAGTATGGCACTGGCACAACAACAGATATAGATCAATGGAACAGGATAGAAAGCCAGAGATAAACCCACGCACATATGGTCACCTTATCTTTGATAAAAGAGGGAAGAATATACAATGGAGAAAAGACAGTCTCTTCAATAAGTGGTGCTGGGAAAACAGGACAGCTGCAATCCCACTACTGGGCATATACTGTGAGAAAACCATAATTCAAAAAGAGTCATGTACCACAATGTTCATTGCAGCTCTGTTTACAATAGCCAGGACATGGAAGCAACCTAAGTGTCCACTGACGGGTGAATGGATAAAGAAGATGTGACACATATATGCAGTGGAATATTAGCCATAAAAAGAAACGAAAGTGAGTTATTTGTAGTGATGGATGGACCCAGAGTCTGTCATACAGAGTGAAGTAAGTTAGAAAGAGAAAAACAAATACCGTATGCTAACGCATATATATAGAATCTAAAAAAAACACACAAATGGTTCTGAAGAACGTAGGGGCAGGAAAGGAATAAAGACACAGACATAGAGAATGGACTTGAGGATACGGGGAGGGGGAAGGCTAAGCTGGGATGAAGTGAGAGGGTGGCATGGACATATATACACTACCAAATGTAAAATAGATGGCTAGTTGGAAGCAGCCACATAGCACAGGGAGATCAGCTTGGTGCTTTGCGACCACCTAGAGGGGTGGGATAGGGAGGGAGGGACGGAGATGCAAGAGGGAGGGGATATGGGGATATACATATGCATATAGCTGATTCACTTTGTTATACAGCAGCAACTAACACAACATTGTAAAGCAATTATACGCCAATAAAGATATTAAAAAAACAATAACACTTTGCTTCTTGGGTTGAGAATAGACTGCAGGGAGACATAGTTGGAAACAGGGAGGCAGAAGGTTATTATGATTGTCTAAGAAAGTGATGGGCTAATGTGGCATAGAAGAGGGGGTGAGAATTGGAATTTGGATTCACTTTAAAGTTAGAGCCAGGGGGATTTGCTGGTGGATTAGATGGGTGTGGAGCGGGGTAGGGAAGGAGAAGAAGGAGGAAGGAAGACAGAGAAAGAGACAGATGAGAGAGAGAGTGAGAGAGACAGAGAGAGACAGGTATTTTAGATTTTGGTCTGAGCCAGTGGAAGGACAGAGGTCCTGTTTGCTGAAATGGGGAAAACTTCTGGAAAGCTGAATTGAAGAGGAAGATAAGGAGTTCAAATTTGTGCATGTGAAGTTTGACATGCCTGTTAATGCTCTAATGCTCATGTGGAGGTGTTGAACAGTCAGTGGAAAAGAGGGTCCGGTTGGAGGTGTACGTTTGGAAGTTGTCATGTATAGATAGACTATGTTTAAAGTCAGGAGACTTGATAAGATCTCCAAAGGACTGGAGATGGGCGAGAGGTGATGCTGGCTCTCAGTCAGGGAGTAGCAGTGGTGGGAAGAGGTTAAATTACAACCAGAGTTAATGGTGGGGAGCAAAAAATTGTTGTGGTTGACTGAGGTTTTTCGACGTTAGAAGTGGAAGAAAGGACTTGACATTTACTGAGATGGGGCTGATGCGAGGCAGAGCAGGTGTGGGTGACTTAATCAGAAATTTGATTTTCCTTTTATTAGGGTGGAGGTGGCAGCTGTGGCAGAAGATGGAGCAGGGCAGTTGTGAGGGAGCAAAGCTGAATGGTAGTGTGCTAGATAGAGTGCTTCATAACAGAGTTCACCCTCCTTTCAGTTTGGAAGGAAGTTCAAGGTTTCCTCTTTGTCAAAGTCTGCAAGTGCCTTCCAGGGCAGTGGTGGAGGCCATCATTTTCCTCTTACATTTCATCCACCAGCAAGTCTACAATCTTCCAAGTTGAGATGCAAGCAAGTGAAACTCAAAGAAAGACAGGAGAGCCCTTCCCTGCAACAGAGAACATATGGTGTGCAAAAGCCTAAAATATTTACTATCTATCTCTTTTCAGAAAAAGTTTGCCAACATCTTACCTAAGCATAACTAGTACATCTGAATTCAAGCTGTTTACCCTAAAAATTTTCCAAGAGATGTTTGTGTGTGTGTGTTTTTATACACACACATACACACACATTTTGCATATATATATATATATATAAGCAAAATTGTTATTTGATTTCATAGTCAAACTATAAACTCAAGGGCAACGGAAGAGATAAGGCACTTGAGTTAGATAAGGCACAGGAGTTAGAATTCACTGAATTCAAAGCATTTTTGAGTGGAAAAAAGTTTCAGCATTTCTTTCTGGGAACGAGATTTATTTGTGCTGGTACCTTTTTTGAAAATCTGGGCCTTAATATGTACACCTGTATTCCTACAAAAGTCCCTGTCCTCTACAGAGATTGTTGACAGTATCAAACATACACCTTTGAAATATGTGTTAGAGATGCGGTGTGTTTGTGATAGATTGCTAGGTATTGGAAGTTATTATGAAACCTTAAAGAATAGAGTTGAAAATGTCATTAGTTACAAAACAATATATTGGTCTCAGTATGCATGTGTACATGTATGTGCGTGTGTGAATGTGTGTGTGTGTGTGTGTGTGGCAGGGTACAGAGAAAAACTGGGAACAGTTGGGTAAAGGCAAAGCCCAGCTGGCTCAACTATTTTGGGATCTGGAGACATCTAATACATCCAAACTTTGGAAAACACTATATGACAATTTGTTGGAACATGAAAAAGAGAG
Source organism: Physeter macrocephalus (assembly GCF_002837175.3). Taxonomy (NCBI): domain Eukaryota; kingdom Metazoa; phylum Chordata; class Mammalia; order Artiodactyla; family Physeteridae; genus Physeter; species Physeter macrocephalus. The sequence goes on from NC_041228.1 coordinate 10,115,297, forward strand.
AAAATTCAGTGGGGTATCATGTTCAAAATATAGAATTACTGTCATTGTCATGGATAACCTCAGCATTGGTGACCCTTTCAACAAATTCAGCCTATGGGTCATCTTGGAACCTCTACATTTGTGTATAAGGAGAGACACATCCTGGTCCTTGTCATTAATTGGAACTGCTTGACATGTGCATAATGAATAATAGTCAGTCCAAACTGTGCAAATATGGGAGTTGCTTCCTTGGGGCCAGTGAGCATCCTGTCTTGGGGAATGTTGAAGCAGGGGATGGGCAGTTCTTCATCAAAGGTGCTATAGATGTCACTAGACCATTACCTGGCATATAGTTGGTGCTAAAAAAAAATTCACTGAATGATAAAACCAAGGGAGTTAGATTAGAGAACTTTCAAATTTTATTCACGCCAAACCTCTGATCCTAAGCTCAGTGAACACTTTTATAGCATATCCATTTCCTTTTCTGGGCATACAGAAAGTACTTCTCAGCCTCTCCTGAACCCTAAGAGATCTCCTTCTTCTCTCTTTTTCCATGGCTACCAGAAGGTGAATGTTGAAGATCTTGGTGTCAAAGATGAAAGGAGCCTGGATCCCTGAGTTACTTTTAGGAGGAGATTAGTCTAGCAGAGTTGCCCACTCACTCTGGACCGTGATGTGAACAGAAAATAAATTTTTTATTTTGTTAATGCCACTCAGATTGGGGGTTGTTTGTTGCAACATTAGTGTTAGTTTTCTATGTTGATGCATTTGTATTACATGACTAAATTAGATTAAAATAACTAAGTTCAGGAAAAGATACACCTTAAGTTGAAAAATTACTTTCTATAGAGCAGTGAAAATGAATGAACTACAGCCGCATGCATAGAAACAGAAACATAATGTTGGGAAAAAACATTTACATAATGTAAATTACACAGGAATACATACCATATGATACCATTTATATAAAGCTCAGATATACACAAAACTCAGCAATGTATTGTTTAGTAATACAGACACGTGGTAAAGTTGAAAAACAAAGCAAAATGCAGGACAGTATTAAGCTAGGGCAGAGTAGGTAGAGGCCTGTCAGGAGGGAGGGCAACATAGGAATTTAAAACTCTTGGCAGTGTTCTTAAATCTGGTTGGAAGTATTTATTTAATTATTCTTTATAATATAAATATTTACTGTATGTATTATTTTGTACATATGACAATATTATGTTGGAGTCACATCATGTGTACATCTAACTTACCAACCCAATCATATATGTATACTGGATATTCAATTACACATAATTATATGCCATATATTCAATTATGGTTTGCATAAAAATACTTGATTATGTGCTGCATATTACTGCATATACTGCAAATTTATAGACACTTATTACTGCAGAAGCCATGTACAAAACCTAGAGTCTGGGTGATTTAATGGATTTTCAAAGATAATTTTGATTAAATGCATGTGTTTACTTAATCGCTCACATTGGAACCCAGACTTTTGATAAGATGCCACTTTGTTGTATGACATGGATCACACTAAGGAAGTATTTCCCAAACTGAGGTCCCCAGATCCCTACAGGTTGATAAACTAACTTTGGAATTTTGAAAGCTTTGGAGTAATTGTTCACTTGCTTGCAGTCAGGCCACCCACGCCAACAGGTCATTGTCTAATTTAGCCTAGAATTAAACAACTCAGGCTGGTTACAGTGCTTACATATTTCATGCTGATTAGAAGTACTGGTTAGCAATTTATCTGTCTTTGATTAATTAAACAGGGGAAAAGCCAATTTGTTATTAGTATCAACTTGGAAGATGGCATTTATCAAAGCACAAGCCTCATGGGAAGAAATTAATAAAATGAATCCCTTCTGGTGAAAAGGTTTAGAATCAGTGTCCTATGTTAATTCAAGTTCATTTTGTGTTTATTCATTTATTAATGCATACATTCAACCAATATTTGCTGAGTGCCAACTCTGTGCCAGATAGTTCTAAGCACTGGGGGTAGAATAGTGAACAAATCCAATATCCTTGCTGTTATGGACTGAAGGTTTATGTCCACTGCAAATTCCTATGTTGGAGCCCTAACACCCACTGTGGCTGTATTTAGAGATGGGGCATCTAAGGAAGTAATTAAGGTTAAATGAGGTTATATTGATGGGGCCCTGATCTAATTGGATTAGTGTCCATATAAGAAAAGACACCAGCGTGCCTTCTCTCTCTCTGTATCTCTCTCTCTATCTCTCTCCCTCCGCATGCATACACCAAGGAAAGGCCACATGAAGACAGAATGAGAGGCTAGCTGCAAGTCTGCAAGCCATGAAGAGAGCTCTCACCAGAAGCCAAATGGACTAGAATTTTTATCTTAGACTTCTAGCCTCCAGAACTTGAGGAAATAAACTTCTGTTGTTTAAGTCACCCAGTGTCTATGGTATTTTGTTATGGCAGCCCAAGCAGACTAAGATGTCTGCTTGTAAGATGTCCTTGTAGAAATAATAGCAGTGTGGTGGGTCTTAGTATAAGTAGTAGTATTGCTGACAAAGGGAAGGGAGCCAACATACCTGTTGGGAGGCATATAACATAACGGTGCAAAACATTTCTCATGGGGTCTGACAGCTCTGGGTTTAAGTCCCTTCTTGGTCATTTAATAACTGGAGAAATTTGGGTAAGGGACTTAATTTCTTGAAGACTCGATTTTCTCTCATGTAAAATGGGAAAGCAGTATCTACCTCATAGGGTTATTGAGAGGAGTAGATGAGCTTGTAAAGCACTCGACACAGCCCCTGTACCTAGAAAAGCCTCACGACATTAGCTATCTCATATAAAAATTCACATACCCCATATAATCTTCACGACAAACCACAAGTGAGTGTTAGCTGTTTTTTTCCTTTTGGAAACATGAAAACTGGGATCAGAGAGGTTGGACAACTTTCCTTAGACAATACATGTTCTCAAGCGCAGAGCTGGTGGAACTTGGACCCAGATCTGCCCACCACCAAAGCCTGAGTTGTCTCCCTGCCTCATGGCCCCTCTGTGCATCCAGATTGAAAAAGCTAAAAGATCTGATATAGTCCTTTCCTTCCGGATCTGTGATTCTCAGCCATGCGTGGGGAAGGTGGAGAGAGCCAAGTTTGAAAAAGCACATAGTTTCTTTGATTTGATTTTATGAAAAAACATATACTATCTTACCATTGGCTTTATCCACTCTATAATTTAACTCAAGATGTTGGATTAGGAAGGAAAAGAGTGGTTTCTTTTTATACAAAGAGGGCATGGTTTAAAAAACAGATTGATACCCTGCTCTCCTGGGGTCTCCTCAATGGCAGTTTCCTGTCTTGGGCCTCTTTGCAGCAGTTAGGGCTTAACCCAGGAGGCTCGTAGGAAGGTTCAGTGAAACCGAAGTGAGGCTTAAAAAAATTAAGGCTTTCGTATAGCTGATAGAAGCCGTGTGCTAATAAATATGACTGCTGGACTTGCATGTGTGTGGCATTGGCAGGAGTAGCTGCCTATAATATTCTAGTTATTCTGCTCCCAGGTGAGCAATAGAGAGCTACATTTCTGCTAATTATCAGAGTCAATTAGTTGAATTCTGAGTGAAAAATCTTCAGGGTAAAATCACTGTTTCTCACTGTTCACAAAGAGTTATTGAATTATATTACATGCGATGGTCGCTCCATGACTCACAGCAAGGGGACTGCTCATGCACGTGCGAGCACACACACACACACACACACACACACACACACACACACACACCCCAAAATGCAACAAAAACATCAGCTAGCAGCAGAGGCGTATGTAAGTGATAGAAGCACTGAGATAAAACTGGCATCAAATGGCAGTTCAGGCCTTATTTTGGCACCAAACTTGTGAACAATACCAACAATACTTTTAGTTTTTAAAGCTTTTTAGATTCTGGAATTGTGGATGAGGAATTATAAACCATATTTTCATTTGACAAATGTGGAAATTGAAGGCTGGCAGGATTATTTGCCTCGGACATTTGTAAGAATTGCTTGCCTAGTTCCATTTTGAAGTTAGGCTGAGTGTTGAACATACACGTAGACACTTTTAAGCAGTGTGACTTAGGCAAATAGTTCATGCTCTGTGTATCTATTTCTTCAATGAGAAAACAGGAATAGTAATCCCCATCTTGAGAATCATCAAGAGAATTGAACCATGTAACATATTTCAGTGTATAATATGACTATTAACAGATGTAATAATCATTTTGCTGGGCTCTCTTTGCTCAGTATTTTTCTTCCATGCAGGAGTCAATGAGTACTCTCTAAATACACTGACGGGAATGATGAAGTCAGGTGAGCAGCTAAATGGACTTTTAAACACACATGACCAAGGCTTTTAGTTGCAGGAGCCATGCTTTTGGAGAGAGCAGCAGTTTTCTTCCAGGCTAAAACCCTGGCTTTGAGTATCAAAAGCCAAATAGCCCCGAGGACTCATGAAGTATAGATTTTTATACCATAGATAACAGTAGGTTATGAATGAAGGTTGGTATAAAAATAGTTTTTCTCCCCTGCCATAATACATATCCCAAAGGAAAACAAAAGATTTGGACGATGGTAGATATTCCCGAGGGGACTTTGAGCCCCATCCCTGGGCTGAGACTGTTTTTATTGGAATAGAAGGAGGGGATTAGAACTTGGCTAGGTTTCAGAGGACCTGAGAACAGATGCGACTTGTGTGTGAATCCCCATGACATACAAAGAAGACCTACAAAGTTCCTGAGAATTTTATATCATCATAAACACTGTCAGCTTCGACTGAAAGAGAGTACTAAATGAAAGAAGGCTGTCAGCCTTCTACAGTCTACTGGCAGGAAACAAGCTGATAAAACTACTCAGCTGCAAGCAAGTGCTACCTTTTATGAAAAAGTAAGGAAACTCGAGGGATAGAGCCTCATGTTCAGAGGGTAGAGCTATGGGTCCAGAGGAGGGAGCCTTGAGCCCAGAGGGAGGAGCCACATGCCTCAGAGAACTATTCACAGGCCTTGAAACCTAATGGAATCTTCCTGCCTGGATTTCAAAATTGCTTGACTATTTTTTGTCTTTCAGTTTCTTCCCCTTTTGAACAAGAATGCCTATAACTGTCATTTGATGTCTGTCCCAGCATTGTCTTTGAGGGTAGATAACTTATTTCTTGAGTTTCACAGGTCAGCAGATGGACAGGAATTATGCCCTAGCATGAATTATACTCAGAAGCTCACCCTGGCCTAATTTACATAATTTAGACACTGAGATTTGGGACCTTTGAGCTGATTTGATTTATATGAGGTTTTAAACTTTGAGTTGATCCTGTAATGTGTTGAGGCTTTTGGAGAATTTGGGATGAAGTAAATGTACTTTGCATGTGGGACAGACATGACTCTTTTGGGCTAAAGGCAGACTGTGGTAGGTTGAATAATGGCTCCTCAAAGATGTTCACATCCCTAGTCTCAGAACTGGTGAATATGTTTCTTTATATGTCAGAGGATGTTGCAGAGGTGACTAAATTAAAGGCATTGAGACTGAGAGATTACCCTGAATTATCCTGGTGAGCCCAATATAATTACCTGGGTCTTTAAAAACATGAGACCATTTTCTAGCTTTAATCAGAAAAGGAGATGTGATGTTGGAAGCAGAGTCAGAGAGACGCTACATGGCTGACTTTGAAGGTGGAGGAAAGGATCCACAAGCTAAGGAATGCAGGCAGCCTCCAGAAGATGGAAAAGTCAAGGAAATGGAATCTTTCCCAGAGCCTCCAGAAAAAACACAGTCCGCTGACACCTTGATTTTGATGCAGGGAAACCTGTTTTGGGCTTCTAACTCTCCAGAACTGTAAGATAATAACTTTGTGCTATTTTAGGCCACTAAACTTGTGGTAGTTTTTAATAGCAGCAACAAAAAGTGAATGTAGGCATATAAAGGTATTTCTCATGTGACTCTTATTAGAAAACTGGTAAAAACCATCACTAAAGACGTTTGGAGTAAGGAGAGCTTCCAACCATAGACTTCATGGAATAAGTAGCACTTGAGCTTGGCACTAGTTATAACTGATGGAGAGGACTCTCTAGTGTAATCAAAGACACAGTGGCCTAGATGGATATGCAGAGTGCAATGGGGGGATTAGCGGTCATCTGGGGTGTCATTCATTAAAAGAACCAGACACTTTCTGCCCACTGCTTTGAGATCACTTTAGTTACTGTGCCTCTGGGACTAGAAACGTCAATATATGTTGAAGTCAGAATTCCTAAATCACACTGTTCATTATCATTGCTCTTGGGAGGCTCAGTGATTCTTATGCACCTAACAGAGACTTGTACGAACTATTCCTCCCTGAGATGTCATTCTTGGTTTTACTTCCTTTGTCGACTTCCTGAGTGACCTTGGGCAAATCAGCAACCATCTCCTGGGTCTTACTTTCTTCTTCAAGAAGATAACAGTGTCCTAGTCTCTTTCTTTTACTTTTTTTTTTTTTTTTTTTTTTGGTCACTCTTACACCTCTGCCATATTCCCAGCTTTTAGGAGAGTGGGAGAATAAATTAGAAACCTTCTTTCAAGGGCTTTGAACTTTTCTATAGAGTGATTCTCAAACTTATTTAGGAGATAGAGCATCTGGAAAGCATGGCACTCTTTGAAGAATGTCATGAAATACTGATTGATATATTTAATGCCGGTACATGTAATAGGAACAGTTTTACTTCCAGACAATATGACGATCTGTGCATGATTTAAAAACCACCACGTTGAGTGCTCATGTCCATGAAAGGAACAAGCTGTTGGTCTAAATGTGATTGGCTGTTTCTGAGTTGTTCTGCTAATATTTGTCTGCTGCTTGTTCACTTATTTTTTCATCTGCCAGTACTTTAGGTAGCAGATGTCCAACGTTTAAGAAAAATATATCTGGGAAGAAAGCTTGAAATTGGAAAAAATGTGATTCTAACCTAATTTTTTTCCTGATAATTGGAAGAAATTACCATTATTTGGTTTCATGGCAGAACACCTCCATTAAGCCTTCAGAGATCTGACATTCAGTATGAGCTTTGAGAACTTCCATTACTGTGAGTACATAATGAGATTCCTGAGGGGAAAGGCCAGCATCTTATTTCTTTTTGTATTCTCGAACATATTTAAATTGTTATTTTCTCCTCACTATTTAATAATAATAGCTACTATTCACGGAACACTTACTGTTTCTCAGATGTTGTGTTAAGTTCTGAGTACATATTAGGATACTATTATTAGTATCCTAGTCTTAGAGATGAGATAGTGAATCTCCCACAGATTATCTGCTCAAGGTCACAAAGCCGATAAACAGAAGAGTCAGCATTCAAACTTAGGACCTGATCCCTGAGCCTGATCCCAGAGCCTTGAACCACTTCTCCACTCCTTAAACCTCAATCTCACTTCCTCCTCGATGAAGTCCCTCCGCATGCCCACCCTCAATTCTAGGATGCTCTAAATTCTCCCACCTTGAGATGCTTATGGCACTCACTCTGTGCCTGGGTCTATGCTTTTCCTCCTCAACCAGTTTGGCACCTCCTAGAGTACTGAGCACTGTATGATCTTGTGGGTCATGCTGTGAGTAGTGAGCTGGAGAGCAGTGCAAAATAGCAGACAGAGAAATGATTTTTGCCGTAGGAAGTTCCTCTCACTCTTTGCCTTTGACTTGGTTTCAGTTCAAATGTCAACTTTCAGAGAGATACTCCCTGATCATAACACCTGAAAATGTCTCTCTTTCCCCAGATGCCACTCTTGTTTCATTTCTCCCATGGCACATACCCCATACCAGAAAGTACTTGTTTACTTACTTGTGTATTGCCTGGTCTCTCTCCCCAAGAGTAAAAACTCCAGGAGGGTAGGGTCCTTATCTATCTTGCTCACATCTGTATCTTCAGTACCTAGAACAATGATAGTATGTAAAGTTTAGTCAAGTATTTGTTGAAGAAATACATGAATGAATATACTGAAATGTTTTTGAAATACTTTACTCATTAAATAAATATTGACTTTGTGCTGGACATTGTTCTAAGTGTCAGGAATGCCATGCATTGTAAAGCAAACCACTTTAAAAAAATTTCACTCTGGTTGTATCTTCAAATTATCAGCAATCTGACCATTTGGTCAAAATTAGGATGATCATATATCCTGGTTTGTCTTGGACTATGCTTTTGTCCTGACATAATCATAAAGAGTGTCCCTTTCACTCTCCAAAATGTCCTGGTTTGGAAGATAAATTAGATATTCACCGTAATTAAACTTGATGTATCAGTGTAATAAAAACTAGCAGAGAGGCAAACAGCAGACAAAGTAAAACCCTGGTATGTGTCAGTCAAACAGTGGATCTGTTTGCTGTGCATAGTATTCATTTTGTGATGGTAAAATGATTCATGCTGGCCGAAGCAAAAACATAAAGGGGAATTGACAGGTTTATGTAGCTGAAAAGTCTGCTGAGTTGCTCCCCTTATTCCTGAGTAGTTCCTGGCTCACCTTTCCTAGTATCTAATGGCAGCGACAACCTCTGTCTCATCCCATTTCAGTTCAAGTCTAGCAGAGGAGAGCCAGAGCCTTACCCAGGAGCACTTGTATGAGTTCTGAGATTGACTCTGACTGGCCCAGCTTGGGTCATATACTCCTCCTCTTCTCCCCAAGGAAAGGTTGTGTGCTGATTGGGAAAGGCATGGGTTATGTTTTCCATCCTTGTAGCTGAATAAGGAGCCCTACAATACCACATATCCTGAGATGGAGGAACAGTAGCTCTGTCCAAAAATGGAAATCAGGAATTTTCCAGAAGAAAAGAGAATGTAATCAATATATGGGCAGGGAACCTTAAGTGTCCTCTACAATGTGTGTGTTTGTGGATGTCTGAATTGTGCACACATGTATGCTTTTGGGCTGATCAACTATCTTACTGAATCTAAGCAATAGCTTCAATCAAACAATTTTATATCTACACAGTCTCTTTCTCAGGTTCCTGTTTTATAGATCCAAATAAAGCTTTATTTTTCCATCCTATCACCACTTCATGTAAGAATCCCTTACTATCCCTACAGTATATGGCAAGTCTTCATTACTCACTCATAGGACTTCTATGTACAGATGTTCAAGTTGTACACTGCACATAGACTACAATTGAGTTCTGACATATGGAAACCCTATGTAATCCCTTATAGACATCCTCTTAACAGATGAGGAAAATGGGGTTAATTGATTTGCTCAAGCTTGGCCTCTAAATCTTATGCTCTTTTACTTAGAGAATCTGGTCAACTCAAAGGAGTTCTCATGCTGTTTTACCTGGAAAAGAAGAAATTACTCTTTACCATTGCATTCTCTCCATGACTTTAAATAAACAGTACTGAAGCCTTGGAAATTATAAGGTATTCTAATTTTTGTTTTACATTTGGATAGATTAAGCAAAAAAAAATCAGTGAAACATCTGTAGTGTTTACACCCCTAGGAGCAGACGTCCGTAGACATGATTAATTCTGTAAAGAGGTATGCAAGGCACCAGAATTTATAAATTTTGCTGGGGTCTCTCTCTCTCTCTTTTTTAACATCTTTATTGGAGTATAATTGCTTTACAATGGTGTGTTAGTTTCTGCTTTATAACAAAGTGAATCTGTTATATATACACATATATACATATGTCCCCATATCTCTTCCCTCTTGCATCTCCCTCCCTCCCACCCTCCCTATCCCACCCCTCTAGGTGGTCACAAACGAACGAGCTGATCTCCTTGTGCTATGCGGCTGCTTCCCACTAGCTATCTATTTTACGTTTCGTAGTGTATATATGTCCATGCCACTCTCTCACTTTGTCCCAGTTTACCCTTCCCCCTCCCCATATCCTCAAGTCCATTCTCTAGTAGGCTGCATGGTTATTCCTGTCTTGCCCCTAGGTTCTTCATGACCATTTTCTTTTTTTTTTTTTTTAGATTCCATATATATGTGTTAGCATATGGTATTTGTTTTTCTCTTTCTGACTTACTTCACTCTGTATGACAGACTCTAGGTCCATCCACCTCACTACCAATAACTCAATTTTGTTTCTTTTTATGGCTGAGTAATATTCCATTGTATATATGTGCCA
>NC_041228.1:10125967-10126594 GCF_002837175.3 Physeter macrocephalus
TTTACATGTAGCTGTCCAGTTTTCCCAGCACCACTTATTGAAAAGGCTGTCTTTTCTCCACTGTATATTCTTGACTCCTTTATCAAAGATAAGGTGACCATATGTGCGTGGGTTTATCTCTGGGTTTTCTAACCTGTTCCATTGATCTAAATTTCTGTTTTTGTGCCAATACCATACTGTCTTGATTACTGCAGCTTTGTAGTATAGTCTGAAGTCAGGGAGCCTGATTCCTCCAGCCTCCGTTTTTCTTTCTCAAGATTGCTTTGGCTATTTGGGGTCTTTTGTGCTTCTAAACAAATTGTGAATTTTTTTGTTCTAGTTAAGTGAAAAATGCCATTGGTAGTTTGATAGCGATTGCATTGAATCTGTTGATTGCTTTGGGTAGTAGAGTCATTTTCACAATGCTGATTCTTCCATTCCAAGAACATGGTATATCTCTCCATCTATTTGTATCATCTTAAATTTCTTTCATCAGTGTCCTATAGTTTTCTGCATACAGGTCTTTTGCCTCCTTAGGTAGGTTTATTCCTAGATATTTTATTCTTTTTGTTGCAATGGTAAATGGGAGTGTTTTCTTAATTTCACTTTCAGATTTTTCATCATTAGTGTATAGGAATGCAAGGGATT
>NC_041228.1:10126701-10127332 GCF_002837175.3 Physeter macrocephalus
GTGGCTAAAACTTCCAAAACTATGTTGAATAATAGTGGTGAGAGTGGGCAACCTTGTCTTGTTCTTGATCTTAGTGGAAATGGTTTCAGTTTTTCACCATTGAGGACAAGGTTGGCTGTGGGTTTTTCATATATGGCCTTTATTATATTGAGAAAAGTTCCCTCTATGCCTACTTTCCGTAAGGTTTTTACCATAAATGGGTGTTGAATTTTGTTGAAAGATTTCTCTGCATCTATTGAGATGATCATATGGTTTTTCTCCTTCAGGTTGTTAACATGGTGTATCACATTGATCTATTTGCCTATATTGAAGAATCCTTGCATTCCTGGGATAAACCTCACTTGATCATGGTGTATGATCCTTTTAATGTGCTGTTGGGTCCTGTTTGCTAGTATTTTGTTGAGGATTTTTGCATCTATGTTTAACAGTGTTATTGGCCTGTAGTTTTCTTTCTTTGTGGCATCTTTGCCTGGTTTTGGTATCAGGGTGATGGTGGCCTCGTAGAATGTGTTTGGGAGTGTTCTCCCTCTGCTCTCTTTTGGAAGAGTTTGAGAAGGATAGGTGTTAGCTCTTCTCTAAATGTTTGATAGAATTCACCTGTGAAGCCATCTGGTCCTGGGGTTTTTTTGTT
>NC_041228.1:10127497-10140669 GCF_002837175.3 Physeter macrocephalus
AGATGTTTCTTGTTTCTTGAGGTAGGATTGTATTGCTATAAACTTCCCTCTTAGAACTGCTTTTTTTGCATCCCATAGGTTTGGGGTTGTCGTGTTTTCATTATCATTTGTTCCTAGGTATTTTTTGATTTCCTCTTTGCTTTCTACAGTGATCTCTTGGTTATTAAGTAGTGTGTTGTTTAGCCTCCATGTGTTTGCATTTTTTACAGATTTTTTTCCTGTAATTGATATCTAGTTTCATAGCTTTGTGGTCAGAAAAGATACTTGATACGATTTCAATTTTTAAAATTTGGACTTGAGGATATAGGGAGGGGGAAGGGTAAGCTGTGACAAAGTGAGAGAGTGGCATGGACACAAGGCTAGTGAAGGAGCAGAAATTGACTGTTGCTATCTTTTATATACAGGTGATATAAATAGTCAAATTTTATATATACATATATTTATATATATGTATTTGGTCAGTTTCAAGTATGTATACACACATACATCTATTGCTTCAGGAACTTATAAAATTGCTTTGTTAAAAATTATAATATTCCATCTGCTAAAAGCAGAATAGTGACACTTAGGAGAGTTGGAGGAAAGAACGAAGGAAATGAATCATTTGGATATATAAATTATCTGGAAATGGCATGGGCATCCTGTATGTTAGCACATTAAACAGGCCTATAAAATCCCTTGACTTATTTTATAAATGAAATGAAGAATGTAAATGCATGCAAATAAAGTCACGAACTAAGACTAAATGGGGAAATCTAAGAGAGGAGCATGAGATAATATTTTATTTCTCACACCCAGCCACCAAAACAGCATGGCAACCAAGAGACATGTTTGAAGGGGCTCAAAGTTCCCAGTGCAAAGTATACCAAAAAAATAACATGGTACAGGATATGAGAATGGGGAGAGGTGATCAAAATTAGTACTTTGACAGCTCTTTCATCTTTGAGACAATTGTGACAGATGGCTTCTCTTTTATGGTGTTAAAAATCACAACTAGATATTACTTCCTTGTAGACTAGGAATGTCAGGGTAGATCATAATTTCAAAGAAATAAAAACCCATAGCATTTTCTTTTCACTTACAGTGATTAAATTGTGTCTACAAAAAGTACAGTAAGTGGCTATAATTATTCTGTGAGTTTTCACTTTATAGGTCAGCTGTTTAAAACTTTATTTTTTAAAAAAGTAGAATAACTACCTAGTTATAAAGAGAATGTCTTTCGCAGTAAAATCTCACAGAAAACAGATAAAAGAGGAGCTGTTGCTGTTAAATCAGGGGCGGAGGCCCTGGGGCCTTGCCTGCTTTTCCTCCAACTCTCACTCCAGGGTGGTTTATGAAGCTGTACCTCTTAGATATACCCTAGGGCTCTATGAAATTCAATTTGAAAACCACCATGGAAGATTACTAAGCTGGAGAACTAAATCCTCAAATATCCTTTTATTTTTTCTAGTAGCGTATATCATCTGGATAATTCTTTATCTCTCTTTATTCTGTGTAGACAGAGTTGACCAGCTGATTTAGGAGACCACTGGAGTATGTACTTTGTGGTCTGTGAACCACCACATCTCCTCACTTTTCATTGATTGGATTGTGGAAAAGAAGAATTGAACAAACTATGCGCACACATACATACCCCAAATTTCCCTATGGTGTTCTCCCTGCTTGTGATGTCTTTCATTGTCTCTCCATAAATCAGAGAAATTTCTTTAGGGCTCAACCTAATAGTCCTTTTTGTGTAGCTTTTCCTCACCACTACTGGAGAAATAAGTACTTCCCCTGCATCACTGAAGTCTGTTATACAGCTACTATGTTCCATTGCATGGTGCTTGTTTGTATATCTATTGTACCTATTCATTCACTGATTCATTCCATAAATGAATGTGCTATTATGTGCTAAATGCTATTCCAGGTGCTGGAGATTCAGTGTCAAACAAAACAGACAGAACCTATGAGGCCAAAAGGAGAAGTCATGTTACGTTCAGCTCCATCACCCCATGCTTAGCATCTGGCACATCGTACAGCTCAATAAATGTGTCAACATGAAATGCCATAAGATCTGTTACTTCGGCACCACTCATGGTTTATACAACCAGGAATTATGATGGGTTTGAACCAAGAGGATACTTCTCTATTTGCACTACATTTTGGAAGTCTTCTAGCCCTTGTCGTGGAAGACATGAGGGTTCATCATCCACTTGGCTCAGTTTATTTTTGGTTTCATTTATATCACAGAAACAGTTTTGATGAACATAAACTCCCCAGATACCCAGCTCCCCTGGTGGCGCAGTGGTTAAGAATCCGCCTGCCAATGCAGGGGACATGGGTTCGAGCCCTGGTCCGGGAAGGGAAGATCCCACATGCCGCGGAGCAACTAAGCCCATGCGCCACAACTACTGAGCCTGCGCTCTAGAGCCCGTGAGCCACAACCACTGAAGCCCGTGCACCTAGAGCCCATGCTCCGCAGCAAGAGAAGCCACCGCAATGAGAAGCCCGTGTACCGCAACGAAGAGTAGCCCTGCTCACCACAACTAGAGAAAGCCCACGCGCAGCAACGAAGACCCAATGCAGCCAAAAATAAATAAATAAAAAAAATAATAAATTTTTAAAAAAGAAAGGGTTATTTCTAAAAAAAAAAAATTGACTGTTGGTACTATTATTCTTTTTCTTTTCAGTTATTCTAATAGGTGTATGGAAGTATCTCATTGTAGTTTTAATTTGCATTTCCTGAATGACCAATGAAGTCAAGTATCTTTTCATATATTTGATGCTATTTGGGTAGAATGACCCATACATCATAGTTTGCTTGGGTCAGTCCTGGCTTACTCTGTTGTCTTGATAAAATTAGAAGTAGGGCCCTTTTCATTTCAAAAGTGGTCCCAGTTTGGATGATACATTAGATGGCCACCCTACATAGCATATTTTTTTTGTGAGGTAACTGTTCAAGCCTTTTGACCATTTTTCTATAATGTTGTCTGCCTTTTCCTCCTAGATATGTATGAACAATTTATATAATCTATATATGTCATTTGTCGGTTACAAGTATTATAAATATATTCTATCCTGTGGCTTGACAGGAAATTTCTTAACTTTTTACTTTTGGTCATGTGTCTTACATCTAACTAATTCAGTCTCTCAGTTATTTTCTAAGTCAAATAATAAAAATAATCTGAATGGCTTAATCTTTTCCTATAGGACACAGACATGCCTCAGATGCCGAAATCCTATTCTATCATTTGTGCCCAAGGGATGGGGGAAGAGTCAGAGTCTGTTGGTATAAGACAGGGCTGTCCATTTCTGTCCACTGAGAAGGGGCTTTGACAAGGCAACTTCCTTCAGAAGGAAAAGTTAACACAAAGGACAGACCTGGGTTTTGTTCTGCTTCTGGCATTCAGCTGGTAACCAATTTGTGTTTCACTGTCCTTATCTTCAAAAGGGGAAGAGGTGCTTTTTTTACAGTATTCTTAACAGGATTAAGTGGCACACGTTACATGAAAGCACATAGCACCATGCTTGGAAGATAATGGGTGTCCAATATGTGCACATTTGGATCTTCTTCTGTCTTATTTCTTCTTTCTCCTGTTTTCTCCTGTTTTCCTTTCTTCCCTTCTCCTCTCCTTTATTCTCTTTGCCCTCTCTCCTTTTTATATGTGACATAAGGGAAATAGAAGGCCTGATCTCTTTGCCTTGGACCTACAAGCTCACCGGAGACGTGATTTAGCACATATAAAACAGTTAATGCACCCACACAAAAGAATATATAATCAAGTACAAAAGAGGAAGGTGTAGGCTCTAAGGCTTATCACAGTTCAAAGACAGGGAAGATTGAAGATATTCTTCAAGAATATATTCAGGAATAAATTCTTTCAAACACATTTGAAGAAGAGATAATGTTAATCAAATCTCTAATAAAGCTGCTTGATTGAAGACATTTAATTATGCTTGAAGTAAGTGCTTTGAAATTTTAGTTGTTCATCCATTAGAAACAGACATCTGCAATTTAGGAAGTAAAAACAAATAGCACATTATTACCCTTCATGTCTTTTCTTCTGTCTCTTTGTTATGCCCTGGCAAAAGCAGGCCAGTCAATGACATGTCACCTTAATTGATTTTAATTAGTGTTGCACACACACACAAAAAGCAGATAAAAGGTCATTCTGAGAGCATGTACCCAGGTGGAATCTGTGAGCACTGTTGAATTTGGTGTTCCTAGGATATCTATAGCAAATAAAGATGGATTACAACAGCTTTGATGAAAACATAATCATACCTTTCCCTTTATTATATATTATTTAAACACACTTTTAAGTCATTTGGGATGTGGGTAATTATTATCTATGAACAAATGGAGGACAAGTGGTTTATTTTGTTTTTCATCATAATTTTGGAGCAAAGTTATAAATAGGATTTCCTCTCTCTATGCATGCCTCTTCAACCGGAAAATTCCCACTGATTTCTCAAGATTCAGGAGAACTTTGATTTTTCCTTAAGGGCTTTGCCCACTTATTCCAGAAAAATTAAGTACTTTGACCTCTGCCTTGGTCATTTAACAAATATTACTGCGTTCCTCGTCCATGTCAGGTGTGTTGGTGGGTGCTGGGTATACAATAGTGAAAAATACAGTCATGATCCCTGCCTGAAGACATGGAGCTTACCCAATTATAACCATTACTATATTGCTTAAAAATAATCCCTTTATAGAAATCCTTCCCATCTGGTGTGGAAACTTTTGAAGATGGAAACTATGTCTATTCATGTCATTTTACCCCTGATCCAGCATGGTGCTGACACTCAATAAACATGTACTGAATCATTTGAATTGATTCTGGGCCATCTTATATCCCTTTTGAACTCTTCTTTTGCTTTTCCTCTTGTACTTTATCTCCAAACAATTCTATTTTAAGTTTTGATTCAGGCTGAGATTACATAGGGAAAAAAATGAGCAATATTCATGCACCTTACAATCATACGTCATCTTAGAGAGATTAGCAGTAGTGGTGTAGAGAGTTGTATGGGGAAGGATTCTAAGGTCTTCTTTCAATACAGTGAAAAGAGTGTAGTGATTGATCAGTGATGTCTGCCAAGGATAGAGGATAGGACAGAGGTAGCATGCACGCTGTGTATTTGGAATCTCTGCTTTATGCCTTGAGAGCCAAACTTGAGAAAGGAAGAAGGACGAACTATAGGTTTGGAGCTAGCGCAGATAAGAATAAGCATGGATTGGCCACACTCACTCTCATATGTCTTGGGTGGGATAATAGGGGATATTCAAGTCAGAAAGTTGGGACTTTATCTGTATTATTTACCTCTGATAATATACACTCAATAACTATTGCAGAAATTGGGCATGTGAGTAAACTCAAGTCATGTAATCTCCCTGCCGTGGGTCAATATACCTCCCGTTCCAGTCACTTAAATTTCTCTAATTTCCTCACCTTTCCTAAGAGATGGGGTGAATTTAATGCCCACTCCCATTCATATCCTATTCAGGAAGATTACTTATGGCACTGGAACTCGAAATTATAATTTAGCCTATAAGGTTTGGAGTGGAAGTCAAGACATCTGATTTCAGCTTGAGTTTTGCCCTTCACTTCCTGTATAACTTTGAACAAATCAATGTATTGTTCTCCACCTTAATTTTCTTATCTATAAATTGAAGTGGTTGGATGAAATGAGACTGAAGTTCTTTTCAAATTTAATATTCTATGTTCAGCTTGAGACTGAAGTTTGCCGGGATTATTCTACTGAAGAATAATCCAGCCTTTTGGGATGCTACCACTTCATGGTGGCTCTTCACTGCTAGGATCTGAAATGGGCAGGATGAAGAAATTGCAGAGACCTATTGATCACTAGGGAAAGGTTAGATCCTTCAGGGTGGGACCCGTGTCTAATGTGTCTTTGTATCTCTGTGCTCAACAGATATGTATCGAATCAATGAAGAAACACTTTTACTGGAAGAAGGGCTCCGCAGTAATTCAAGAGCACCGGTGCCGGGTGAGCATCATTTGTGTATTATAATTCACATCGGCTTAGGACCTGATAGAAGCAACTGAGTCAGTTTTTAAAAAGGTCACACAAAATCTGCTGCCCAGGAACATGGACTGGTTATAAGTGTGGTTATTGCTGCTTTAATAAAAGAGGGGAAAAGAGTCCTTTCTTCTAAGGAAAAACCTTGACGAATGTGCTTGATGGCTCTTGTGTCTTTTGTGTTCTTTCTGACTGGAAATTCACAGTGTGAACTTCATGAGGATGCTTGGGGGAAGGGGCAGGGAAAATGTAGTCGATTCAACAGCAGACATTCCTCTTCCTATTTCCTTCCCAATTTCATTCCTTCCCCACCTTCAGCATAGTCCTGGCAAGAATAAGTTCAGAACTCTAAGTACCTGGAAAGAGATCTTAATTTTCAGCCTGACAGGTACCAGAAACGGGACTTTGCGTATGATTCCTTCTTATTAACCTCCTAATGGGGCATTTGGTTCCATTCCCCTCTCCTTGCACTCCGAGTGGTGCTTTTAAACACCATACACGGAATTTTGATGATTCGCCTTTGTCTATGACTGAGGCAGAAGGATTTTTGGTTTCAAAATACACATTTCCAGGTCTACTCATCAGAGAGTCAGATTTATTTGGTAGGGGAGAGAGGCCTGGGAATTTGTATTTTTACAAAATCCCCCCAGGTGATTCTAACAGCCACTCAGGTTTAGGATCCCCGGACACACTAAATAAGGTCATTTCTTAGCATGGCATTCAAGGCCCTTTGTGATATTCTCTGCAACCCCTCCTTCTCTTTTCCAGCTTATTTCTAGCCATTCCTCCTGTGTCATTTCTACCTTCATGCTTCATGGATCACTGTGGCTCCCCAAACATGACAGGTTCTGTGCATCCGCACGCTTTTGCTAATGCTGTACCCTGTGCCTACAAGACTTTTGCACAGGTGTCTGTCTGGTGAATTTAACATTTTTCAAGGGCCAGTTAAACTTGCACCTTCCATCTCTGAGTTTCCTCAGAGATTAATTGATCTCTTTTTTGTGTTCCCATAATACATTGAACATTTTGCCTCTATTACAGCTACAGTGACATATTTTCTACTCCTAAAATTGGCACAAAAAGCCGAATAGTGGGATAGAGTACTTTAAATAGAACAGAGTATTTAAAATTACTTTTATACTTAATTTTTAAAACAAGATAAATATAGCACACATTAAGTGAAATAATACAGAAGTGAACTTATAATAAAAAACAACCCCCACCCCCCATTCCCCTTTCCCTAGTCTGGTCCTAATTTCCTGGGGCAATAGTTTAAGAAATCAATTTCTTTGACCAGATAATACAAAAATTTAGCAGAATAATACAAAATTAGGCAAAATCAAAGAGGGGGAGTGAAACGTAGCTTTGTTTTTCCTATTTCTGTCTCCCAGACATCCATTTCGCCTCTCCAGAGATACACACTGTTACTAGTTTCTTGTGTATTCCTCCTGAGATAGTCTATGAATTTTCAACTCCATACTCACACACACACCCATACATACACACACACAAATCATGCTGTATTATTGTACACACATTATACCTTGCTTTTATTATTTAACAATATATCTTGGAGATTTATTCCATATTTGTAACCTAGAAAAATTTCTCATTCTTCTGTTGGCTGCATATTATTCATTGCTATTAGCTGTGTCTGATTTACTTAACAAATTCTCTACAGATGGAAATTTAGGCTGCTGCCTAACTTTTGCTTCTACAAATAATTCTGCAGTATACATACATCATTATTTTAAGGTGCACGAATACCTGTAAGATAAATTCCAAAGAGTGGAAAGCTGGGTGTACATTTTTATATTGAATAGATATTTCCAAGTTCCTTATCATAGAGCATATATGAAGTTATACTCCTACCACAAATGTACTTATCAAACCATTGTGTTATTAAGTTTGTTTTTGCTTTTTTACTTTTTGCCAATCTGATATTTAGGAAGTGTTATCTCCTTATAGTTTTCATTTGCATATCTTATTACAATGGGACTGTGCATCTTTTTGTATAGTTGAGAGCCAACTGTACTTTCTTTTCTGTGAGCTTCCTGTTCATCATGTATTTTAAAATATGTTAATAAAAATTATAGAGTTTTTTACTTCATGGTCTCTGGAATTTATGTCATACTTAGAAATATATTTACCATGCAGAAATTATTGTGAAAAATGACCTCTAAAATTTGAAAAATTATTTCCTCTAGAATTTTCATGATTTTATAATTTCATTTCAATATTTTATCTGTCTGGAATCTACTTTGTTATGAAGACTGACATAGGAGTCAACATGATTTTATTTTTTTTCCTACATGGCTACCCAGTTATACTGACAACATTGACTGAACAATCCATATTTCTCAGCTTATATAAAGCTACCTGTATCACTTATGGATCAAGGTTTAATACTTGCTGCTTCTGGTCTCCATTTTGTTATAATGTTTTTACAATTTGTGTGACAATATAATGCTATTTTAATTTTTGTGTCCTTTATAAAGTATTTCAGTGTCTAATGAGAATAGTTCCCACCTCATTACTCTTCATTTTTAGAATATACTGGAAAATACCTCTTTGCATACAGACTTTAGAACCAGAGGGCCTATGTGAAATTTATGGTAACATCAAATTTATAAATTTTTATCTGGAGTGCATTGTATTTGTATATTAGGTTGGGGATAATTAACATATTTATCATATTGTGTCTTTATATCTAAGAATATGGTACATTATACCTTTCCCTGATTTAAGTTTTTTGTATGTGTTTGTCCTTTAGGAGTGTTTTAAAGTTTCTTCATATAAATCTTACAAATTTCTCTTCAAGTGTATTCCTAAGTATTTTAAGCTGTTTTTTCACGACTCCTGATCGGGTGTTATAAAATATTATTATTATTATTATTAAAGAACTCAGCTAAGTAATATAAGGAACTCGGCATACTTACATTACCTCCCAACATTTTTTTTTAATGTGTTTTTGTTTTTTTTTTTTTTCCGGTACGCGGGCCTCTCAGTGTTGTGGCCTCTCCCGTTGCGGAGCACAGGCTCCGGACGCGCAGGCCCAGCGGCCACGGCTCAAGAGCCCAGCCGCTCCGCGACATGTGGGATCTTCCCGGACCGGGGCATGAACCCGTGTCCCCTGCATCGGCAGGCAGACTCTCAACCACTGCGCCACCAGGGAAACCCACCTCCCGACATTTTTACGTATTCCGAACTTTTGCTAATAATATAATTTATACACAGTCATGATTATGTTAGTCTATTTTAACAGCCATAATTTTCATAATTGTTTTAGTTATTCATACAATTATTTCTAAATGAACTCACTGCTCACCACCAGTACATTTGCTAGAGTTTTTCTGATGATCTGTTAGTTGGCTGAATCTTATCCTATTATAACTTCTTTAAGAAAATTGCTTGGACGCTGTATTTGCCAAGTACCTTCATGTCTGAAAATACTTGTTTTGCCATTGTACTTAAACAGTATTTGCCTATTCAAGTATAAAATTCTGGTATCTTGCTTTCTTTCTTTGAGGAAGTACTTTATAAACATTATTTATAAACACTAATATCACTATGGAAAATACCGTGGCCAGCCTATTTACCCCTAGAAATGACTTCATCTGTTTATCAGATTACCTGAAGAATTGTTTCTTATTTGTGAAACCTATTAACTTTATTAAGTTATGCTTTGGTTTGATCATTTTGTAAAGTTTTCCTGGGACATATACCTTTCAATTGGCATATTGAAGTTTTCTGTATTTCTGAATTTCATTCTTTTTTCCCGCTATTTTTTTCGTGAACTCAAGGCCACGAGTTCTTACCTGTTTTCCAATCTATCATTTTCTTTCCTTTAAGTACCTAAACAGTATCATTTCATTTATCTACTTTTCTTAATCCTGTTCTCTTGGCCCTTACTCTGTTTTTGGTGGTGTTGATTGTCTTTTTTAACTTCCTACTGTGGTCTTCATTTATGATTATTTTCCCTACTATTTTTTCCCTGAATTCTACAAGCTGATTTATCTTTTTGTTATTGTTATATGGCTATAGCATTTTTGAACAATTTTTTTCTCTACTTTGAAAGTATATGTGTGTTTAGATTTTATCTTTATTTCATTGTGTTAAGAACACTTAACATGAAATCTACCCTCTTAACAGATTTTTGAAGGTACAATACAATAATGTTAACTATAGTCTCGTTGTACAGCAGATATCTAAAACTTATTAATCTTGTATTACTGAACCTTTATACCCACTGTTTTAAAGAGGCAATTGTTTGATTAATTTTTATGTTAATTTTGATTACAAGTTTCATCTGTCATTATAATGTTCAGGGTTATGTTTTCCTGGTGAGTGTTTTTGCCATTGAGGATATTTTCATTCTTTCTTCTTTTTTATACAGTAAACCTTATATTTTAGGGAAGGTGGCGATTTTTTGATAAATACTCAGTTTTTAAATGAGATAAGATTTTGTAGAGTAGCTTTTTACATGTCATCCACCTACAGAGGGGCCATAGCATTCATCCAGGAGAGCAGGGATTTCCCTGGTTCCGTGACACTAGGTTGTGTCTACAGGTAAATTCTTTTAGCTTACACTCGTCCCAGGGGAATAAATATCAACTTACAGGATGGCTTCCAACTTAGCACCTCCTCCAAACTGCTTCATATTATAGATATATATTATATACATAAATTTAAAAATATAATTTTAACATAATATGCCACCCACTTTTCAAAAAATTATTTATTTAAATTAAATTTTTAAAAATTTTTATACAATTTTTCAGAGTTACTTTTCATTTACAGTTATTACAAAATACTGGATATGCCACCTACTTTTGAAATTGTGCTCTACTGTCTCTGCCTGAAATTCAATACCACAAACATCCTTTCTAAACGTTTTTCTGAAACCTGAAACTCACTGCATTAGGTAACGTTTTCTCGCACATATGAGACCTGACTATTGCTGTTTTTACATTTTACAGAAAAAGAAACAGAAGCTCAAGGACATTAAAATGACTCATCAAGGTCACTTAATTTGTAAGTGGTAGAATTGGAATTTAAAGCTGATCTGTGATTCCAGAGGAAGTTCTGTCCCCTATGTC
Organism: Physeter macrocephalus; assembly: GCF_002837175.3. Classification (NCBI taxonomy): domain Eukaryota; kingdom Metazoa; phylum Chordata; class Mammalia; order Artiodactyla; family Physeteridae; genus Physeter; species Physeter macrocephalus. The sequence continues at coordinate 10,138,621 of NC_041228.1, forward strand.
ATGTAACTTGACCATTAAGTTTAGCATTTCATTACATATGTCTTGGTTTGTTCTCTAATTGATGTTGCAGTGAATCTCTTATGCCCATGAAATAAGAAATTCCCTGAATTCAAAGAACATGTTTTCTACTTCTAGATTTCTACGAGCACCGTATATTTTATAAATACTTTCTTTGCTTGTGTCATGAGCTTAAAGTGGGGAAAGGCATATAATTGATGAAGCCATTTGGACCTGGGGGACCAATGGTGGTAAGACTAACTCTTGTCAAGTCCCTTCTTGATTTTAAGAGCATCCCAATTCTGTTTGAAACCAGCCTGTGCGGTATGCTCTTAACCTCAGGGTTCTATCATTTTATCCTCTATTTTCTGTCATTTCATCATTGGGGCGCTGGTTGTCCACAGGAGAGCTTACATTTAGCTTTTCATGGGGCAAGATTTTCAACAGACCTGAAGGATTCTATTTGAAATTCTAGTTACACCATTTTAGAGTCAGTCACACACCTATGAAGAATGAGAAGGGGCTATCTAGTGAGCCGAATTCTTGGGAGTGGATTGATATTATTACAAGGATAGGCTTCTCCTTGGTGTGTGCACAAGGCAGCTAGAAGGAATGTTAATCCTTTCCGGGAGGTGTTTTTTGCTTCATGGAGAAGCAGGGATTACAGAAGGGAAGAGAAAAGTATTAGAAGAGTGTATTTTTTGTTCCAAGACCTTAAAAGGACACATAAGCTTCTGGATTAGATTCCAGTTATATTTGTACCTTCCCATCCTTGGCCTTGGGCTCTGCAGAAAGGCTTATGCTTCCAAAAAGGAGCAATTCCCTCTGATTCATTTAGCGTTATGGTTCAGTTTATTGGGGAAGTTTACCTTTTACTCCTCAGAGAACAATCTGATATCTTGGTATGGAACCATTGTCAGATGAACATGAAATCTCTCAGAAGCCAAAATCAAAATCAGTAGCCTGTAAAATTTATGGAAAATGTTAAAAAAAAATCATCCTCAACACCCTTTTAACACATTAGTTTCCCCCATGTTCCTTTTCAAGACGTTCACATAAAGACCAATTTTAAGAAAGTGGATACAAGCTAACATACGTTTTATAGTCATCTTTACTTGCTTTATATTCTATCACAAACATTTTCTATGATGAATTGTTTCTTCATAATTTTAATTTTTAGTGGCTGCATAAAAATCCCCTGAGTTATAGTACCATAATTTACTTTTTCATCTTTCTATGACCAAATTTTAAGGGGTTTTTGCTCACAATTAATGCCACTATAAATAACTCCACACATTTTCATTTTTTTCTTTTTTTGTTAAAATATCTCCTTAAGATAAATTCTTTAGAATGAAATTTCTGAACCAAGGAACATGGATATTTTCAACAGTCTTGATACACCTTGTCCAATTGCTTAAAGAAGAATTTTCTAACTGTCTAGACTTCACAAGAATGAAATGGAGCTCTCGTTCCCATATTCCTAGTAGTCGACATTACTAGGAATGTCCAAGCAGAGGCCCATTGATCAGTTTTACTGCTACCACTGTAGCCTAACCACTATAGGTTAGGTGCTTGCCTGCATTATGCCAAAAGCTTCCTAGCTGTTGCCCCAGGGTTTTACTCTTGCCTTCCTAAAATCTTTTCTTTACATATCTATTAAAGCACTATTGTATAAGAAAAATAATAAATTTGGTCTTTGTTCCCTATTCTTGGCACACACAGTCTTAAAACCTTGGAAACTCTGAGCGATAAGAGTGTCTTTTGTGTGTTAATGAGATGACTGTGGCTGGGGGTTTCTAGATACCTTCAAGATGGGGACTGCTAGGGCTTCCCTGGGGCTTCCCTGGGGCTTCCCTGGTGGCGCAGTGGTTGCGAGTCCGCCTGCCGATGCAGGGGACGCGGGTTCGTGCCCCGGTCCGGGAGGATCCCACATGCCGCGGGGCGGCTGGGCCCGTGAGCCGTGGCCGCTGAGCCTGTGCGTGTGCTCCGCAACGGGAGAGGCCACAAAAGTGAGAGGCCCGCGTACCGCCAAAAAAAAAAAAAAAAAAAAAA
>NC_041228.1:10140711-10152758 GCF_002837175.3 Physeter macrocephalus
CCCCGGTCCGGGAGGATCCCACATGCAGCGGAGCGGCTGGGCCCGTGAGCCATGGCCGCTGAGCCTGCGCGTCCGGAGCCTGTGCTCCGCAACGGGGGAGGCCACAAAAGTGAGAGGCCCGCGTACCGCCAAAAAAAAAAAAAAAAAAAAAAAGATGGGGACTGCTGACCAGAAAGACCAAGCCTTGATTAAAGGTTGGAAATTTCATCCCCATCTCCAACCTCTGGGGGATTTATCATCAGTGGCCAATGATTTAATCAATTATGCCTATGTAATGAAACCTCCACAAGAACCCCTAAACAAAGAGGTTTAGAGATATTGGGATTGGTGAACACATTGAGGTATTGGGAAGATGGCATGCTGGAAAGGTCATGGAGGCTCCCTGTTCCTTCTTCACACCTTGCTCTATGCATTTCCTACAACTGGCTGTTCTTGAACTGTCCTTTATAATAAATTGGTAATAAGTAAGTAATAGCAAAATGTTTTCCTAGTCCCATGAACGGAAACCCCCGACTTTGAAGGCAAGTTGAACAGCAGTGTGGGTAACTTGGGACCTGATACTTGCCACTGGTGTCTGAAGTGAGAGCAGTCTATGGGATTGAGGGTTTAAAAGTGTGGGGTCTGACTTCTTAGACTGGAGTGTTAATCTGAAGTGTCACTTCTTAGTCTGACTGCAAGTAGTTACTGTCAGAATTGAATTGTAGGACATTCAGTTGGTCAGAATTGGTTGCTGTTAGAAGTTAGGTGAATGGATAAAATCACTCAGCTAATCACTGTGTAGAACAGAACTTATGTAATGTGGAAATGAAGTTATCAGAAACTTTTAGATGCATATGAAAAAGTTTACAGTGTTAATTGGTAGACTAATACAGTGTTAAATGTCAAAATCCCACAGGAAGAAATGAAAGCCCCAGATGGACTGGTGGTAGATAAAGGATTTTCACAGGTCCACATTCAGATTGTTGTTACAGACTTCTCATGTGAAATACCCAGTGATTCCTATGTAGCCTCTGGACAATTTAGCAAGATGATTCTTGTCGGCATAAAGAAGAATTCCACCTATAACATGAATATTAGGTTCGGTGTCAAAACTTGCTAACAATATATACAATTATCATGCAGGCGTTTCAGGGTAACGCGATTGAGTGTAGAAGTCCACTGTGGCTCCCTGCTACAGGCAGGACCTCATCACGGACAGGTAAGAGTATCATTGTCGTCACAACCTCTGTCAGGAAACCAGAGGAAATCCAGCAGCCACATTCACTAGATGTCTGTCCTGATGTACTTTGAGATGGCTTTCTGAAAAAACACATCTGCTGAGCTTTTTACAGCCACATGCAACCTGTGTAAGACTTACATGCCAGCGGGCTCATTCTCATTAAATCTCAAACTCTGAATTCAAAGAAATACACTCTCCTGCTTAGTTCTCTATGAGAACACAAGCTTCATTAGGCAGGAACTATGTCTGTTGTACACAGTGTCATGCAGTAATGCTTACCTAGAATCTAGAACAGTGCCTGGCACATAAATTGTCCCTCAGCGAAAATGTATTCTTAGATGTGGTGATAGCAGGTCTGTATCAGTCAGAATTTAGAGTACACATAGCAGAGTTTACTCACTCTAGGCAGCTAAAGGAAATTAAAATTAGAAGTTTGGGATTAACAGATACACACTACTATATACAAAATAGGTTAACAACTGGGGAACTGTACTCAATATCTTATAACATAATGGAAAAGAATCTGAAAAAGTATATATATAAATATATATATATAAAACCGAATCACTTTTTTGTACACTTGAAACTAACACAACATTATAAATTAACTATACTTCAATAAAAAAGAAATTCTTGGGCTTCCCTGGTGACACAGTGGTTAAGAATCCACCTGCCAATGCAGGGGACACGGGTTCGAGCCCTGGTCTGGGAAGATCCCACATGCCACGGAGCAACTAAGCCCGTGCGCCACAACTACTGAGCCTGCTCTCTAGAGCCAGCTAGCCACAACTACTGAGTCCGCGTGCCACAACTACTGAGCCCGTGCGCCACAACTACTGAACCCGTGCGCCTAGGCCCCGTGCTCCTCAACAAGAGAAGCCACCGCAATGAGAAGCCCGCTCATCACAACGAAGAGTAGCTCCTGCTCACCGCAACTAGAGAAAGCCCGCGCGCAGCAATGAAGACCCAACGCAGCCATAAATAAATAAATTAAATAAATAAATTTTAAAAAGATAAAAAAGAAATTCTTAAAGGATATTATGTATTTTATAAAGTCTAGGGAGGTCAGAAAAAAGTGACTGGAGGCCATATGGTCAGAAAAAATATCCAGATGACCCTCCCTGACTGTTCCCATTGAGACCCCATTGCTGCTGCCAATGGGCATAGACATTACAGCTTTCATGGGTGATGCTGGGCAGAGGCAAAGCCACCAGGATGTCCCTCACTGCCTCCTCAGAATGCTGCATGTCACTCGCGGCGGATTTGGTGTGATGCTTTCTTCCCTCCCTCTCCTTTAAACCACAGAATCATCCAGATGCACCTGATTGATGGACCCCATGTCACTTTGAGCTGTGCCATAGGGGAGGCAGGACATGTATATGACCTCTTCTTTGGGGTGGGGTGATTCAAAAGGTGAGAATGTGTCCATTTACTGAGACACAGAACATGAAAAATGTCCATTATCGACTCAAGCTTTGCCTCATGGAATGTGGATTCTTACGATAGCAGAGGGTTAGGCTAAAATGGGAGGAGATTGAAAAAAGATATAAATCTGCAAAAAGGCTGTATTGAAGCTGTACTAAGCCAGGCTTGAGAGGCCTGGTCAGGGGAATTATGTGGTCTATAATGTTCCCTGAGACCACTCTGGCTTCTTTGTTCTACTATTTGATATCAGAGAGGTCCTGGCTATCAAAGGGAAGGGGATTGAGATGGTCATAGCAACACACTGATCCCTTCAAATTATGGGGAATTGAGAAGATTTTGTAGAAGTTGAAAAGATGTGGTAGTAACTATGTTTACAGCTACTTTGTAGAGGGGTACAAGGCAAACGATCTGATGGAAGTAAGATCAGTTTGTGTATGCTCTGGCAAGAAGGACATAAATTTCAGTGTCTGGAATTGTCAACCTGAATGAAATTAGTTAAAATTAATTGGAATATTTTGATGAAATTTCTTGGTTTTTAATTTGATTCATGTGGTTTAGAACTGATGGAGTTCAGAATGAAATTGGATCTCAAAGGGACGTGTTAATAGGTGCAGAACTGCATGAAGCTGATGGAAATACATTGCCAAAAGTCACTTCAGAAACACACTGCAGCTTTCCTGTGGCTTACTTTGATAGCCTCGTAAAAACACACGTCATCCAACAAATAATAAAATGGGAAAATGCTTGAGAGTTCGATGTTAATGACCTTCAACTTGCTGATTCATGGTGCAATTCTCCTCAGTGTCAGGACTTTTGTTTCTTGAAGAGAATAGAAGGGAGGTGACCAAGGTACATTTGTAAGCCAGAGACACAGATCCTGTGAAGAGGCTAAATTAATCTCTTTATATTACCCATGATCGTGCAGAAGAAGGGAAATTCAAGCACATCAGTAGGCATAGATGCATCAATCAAATTTTGTGTCAAGCATGGCTTAAAACTCACTGATTTCACCCACAGATATTTATTGAAACTTTACTAGCGCTGGGTACTGTGCTACCGACCGGGCACGTAACCCGGCAAGTCCCTTGGCCCACGGTCACCCCCACCCAGTGACTGAAGTCAAACATCAATCAAATAGGCACACAAGTGAATTGAAAATCAGGAGAGGCACACTGGCACAGGAAAGCTTATGGTCATGTTATTTAACTTGTCAACAGGTCAAGGAAGCCTTTCTTGAAGAGGAGATGCTGCAGCTGAGATCTAAAAGACGAGGAGGGAACCAGATGGAAAAGGAAGAATGAACATTTCCAAGAAAAAGGGAGCACCGTGTGCAAAGGCCATATGGCTGGACAGACATAGCGTGAAGAGAAGGAGGACCAAAATGAAGTCCATGTGGCTGAAGAGAGAGAGGGAGAGAGAGAGAGGTGTGGGAATGTATAAGAGGAAGTGGGAGCAGTATGGTGGCACAGGCATGGAATATAAGGGGGCTAGAGAGGTAACAATCTGGATGAAAATCTTGGGAACTGAGGACAAACGGGAACCTGTGTCCTTTCTCACTATCTCTCACAATATTGGGTGACCTGCAGCAGAAGCTGGTGCCTTCCCTACATAGATGCACACACACCTCGCTCAGAACCTGGAGGTAGTAAAGGAAGAGATGTGGAAGAGACTGGAGACCTGCGAGTCTGCCTGCTGCTCCACACCAACACAGGGAGCCAGCAGATGGCTAGCAGACATTTGGTCCTGTCCAAACTGTCCATAAGACATTTGGTCCAGGGCTTCCCTGGTGGCGCAGTGGTAAAGAATCTGCCTGCCAATGCAGGGGACACAGGTTCTAGCCCTGATCTGCGAAGATCCCACATGCCGCAGAGCAACTAGGCCCGTGCGCCACAACTACTGAGCCTGCGCTCTAGAGCCTCAAGCCACAACTACTGAGCCCTCGTACCACAACTACTGAAGCTCACACACCTAGAGCCCGTGCTCCGCAACGAGAGAAGCCACTGCAAGGAGAAGCCCGCGCACCGCAACAAAGTAGCCTCTGCTCGCCGCAACTAGAGAAAGCCCACGCGCAGCAACGAGGATCCAATGCAGCCAAAAGTAAATAAATAAAATAAATAAATTTTAAAAAAACAAAAAAAAAGACATTTGGTCCATGCCAAATGGTCCTTGAAATTTGGTCCTATCCAAAACGTCCATGAACATATTTGGTCCATGCCAAATGGTTTTGGACAGGACCAAATATCAAGGACCTTTTGGAATCGACCAAATGTCTTACGGACATTTTGAGAGGACCAAATATCCTGCAAGCCTAGTAGATCAGCAGCTAGATGCACAAGATGCACCAGCACCTAACTCTCTACACCAACTCTTAGGGCACAATGGCCGCTGATTTCCTTCTGCCTTCCAAATTTTGCTTATTTCTCCGGTGGTCAACCCTAACCCAGAACAAGGCAGAGAAAGGAATGTGGTGAAACACAATTTGCCATTAGATAGATTGGCACGGTACAAAAACATCAGAGAAGTAATTGTCATCATTTAGAACAGATGATGGTGATTTGGGAATGAACTGATACTTTTAAAGTCTTTTTACGGCTTGATAACTCATTTCTTTTCAGCAGTAAGGAATATTCCATTGTCTGGATGTTCTGCAGTTCATTTATCCATTGATGATTTATTTTTAATTTTTATTTTCATTTTGAAACAACATCAGAATAACAGAACATTGCAAAAGAAGTACCAAGAAGTCCCATAAACCATTCACTAAAATTCCACAGATGTCATTATCTTACATAGCACTGTACATGGCCCAAACCAGGGAATTATCAGATACAATACTATAGGTTGTACTAATACACGGGCCTTATGCAAATCTCACCAATATTCCTACTAATTTCCTTTTTCTAGTCCAAGGTTGAGTCTGGGGAACACACAATGCATGTAGTTGTCATGCCTCCTTAGTCTCTCCAACCTGTGACCATTCCTCAGTCTTCCCTTCTCTTTTATGATCTTCACACTTTCGAAGAGTATTGTCTAATTATTTTTGTAGAGGTACTTCAGTCTTATTTGTCTGATATTCTCTTATGATTAAATTTACCTTATGCCTTTTGGGCAAGAATACTGCACAAATGGTGTTATGTGTTTCTCAGTGCACTGAATCTGGAGGCAAATGATGTTGATATGTTTCCAAAATGTTAACGTTGATCACCTTTTTTTTTTTTAATTGGAATAAAATTGCTTTACAATGTTGTGTTAGTTTCTGCTGTACAATGACGTGAATCAGCTATATGCATACCTATATCCCTCCCTCTTGGACCTCCCTCCCCCCCGCCCCCCCCATCTAGGTCATTACAGAGCACAGAGCTGAGCTCCCTGTGCTATACAGCAGGTTCCCACTAGCTATCCATTTTACACATGGTAGTGTATTTATGATCACTTTGTTATGGCGGTGACTGCCAGGTTTCTCCACTGCATAGTAACTATTTTCTCTTTGTAATTAATAAGTATCTTTCTGGGAAATAATTTAAGACTGTATTACTATCTTGTTTTTCATCATGTGTTCACCCACTCATTTTTAACATTCATAGATGATACTGGTCTAAAATAATAATTACTGTGATATTTGCCATGTGGTGATTTGCTGTTTCCTTTATTCATTCTATGTTTATTAGTTGGAATGCTATTGTAGGGACTTTTTCCTCCCCTCTTTGTTTATTCTATTATTTATTTATATCACTCTGTACTCATGGACTCTTACTCTATTCTATGGATTACAATCTATTCCATCATTGTGTAATTGATCCTCAAATTGCCCCAGATTTGGCCTTATGGAGCCCCATCAGTTTGGCTTCTGTGAATTTTTAAATTGTCTCTGTCATTTTTTGAGCACTTGCTTACTTTTTCACACCACAACCTATTAGAGTCACAGCTTGTACTTTCCTTCTGCAGCCCCTTGACCATTTCTCTAAGGCTTAGAGAATGATATTTGGAAATCAAGAGCCTCTCATTGGTATTATTGTGTCATTGCTTCTGATCCTCTCAGTGGACAGAGTTATATCTATTCTTTATCTATCTGTATATACATATTTACAAACCATGAGTTTATACTGATATATCGAGCCCAACACCACAGGATGCATGCTAGCCTTCTCCCTTTCCTTATTTATAACTCATTTCTCCAGCAGTAAACCTGGTTCTCATTATCTATGATATATTAACTTATTTGCTCAATCCCAGAATACACATAAGTAGTTTCAAAACTGCCAACCATACCCCTGTGAAAAATGAGCTTACTAACTAGAGTATAATATTTGTGTATAGTTCTTTTTTGTATTTGGCCTTAGGATACATAGTTCAATACTTATTTTGTTTAAACCATGCTCAAGTCAACTCATACTCCTGTAAAAACTCTACTAACTAGGGTATCATATTTCTGTATTTTAAAAAAATTTTAGCCTTAAAATACATAGTCAGTACTTATTTTCTTGAAATCATGCTAAATCTAAATTCAAGCTTCTGCCTGGGAGGTGGAAATATATTTTGGGGGCCACTAGTCAGCCCTTTTCACTTGTTTTCATGTTGTACAGGAAGATGGGGAGGTGTAATTTGCCTGCCTATAGGTTCCCCATCCATGAACTCTCAAGTTCATAGAGCTTGCTATCAATCCTCCCATTCAGAGGAGAGGATAAGGAAACCCTTCTATGCAACAAGAGGGAAACAAGGACTAGTTAAAGATATTGATCAACCCAGGCCTTTATTGACAAGTATGAAGAGACAACTCAGGGTCACTAAGCATTTGAGGAAAACCAACAGTACAAGGGGGAATGGGCCAAGAAAGGCAATCAACTGACAGCACAGAAAAAGAGAAAAATTAAGGAATAGGAGGTGTTATGGACTGAATTGTATTTCCTCCAAATTCATAGGTTCAAGCCCTAACCCTCAACCTGACTGTATTTGGAGATAGGGCCTTTAGGGAGGTACAATTAAATGGGTCAAAAGGGTGGGGCCCTAATTTGATAGGACTGATGTCTTTACAGGAAAGGGAAGAGACACCAGAGAACTCTCTCTTTTCACACACATGCACAGAGAAGAGGCACAGAGAGATGGAAGCCTTCTACAAGCCAGGAAGAGAGGTCTCACCACAAACCACTCCTGATGGCACCCTAACCTTGAACTTCTAGCCTCCAGAACTGTGAAAAAATACATGTTAATTGTGTAAACCAGCTAGTCTGTGGTGTTTTGTTATGGCAGTCTGAGCAGATTAATACAGGAGCAAACAATACAATAGAAAATATTCCAAATGCTATTTGCAGAGAGGTTGTAGGAGATACCACTTGTATAAAACCAGAATATGCTCCTGGGAAAATGGAACTTTCAGAGACCAAAAACATCTTTACAAATTTAAATGTTATTTCAAACTAAAATATTCAATGGTAGAGCTGGAATATAATATTGAGAAAATCTCCCAGGGCAAAGAGTAAAATGACAGAGAGAGAAGATATTAAGAATAAGGCTAGGGCTTCCCTGGTGGCGCAGTGGTTGAGAGTCCGCCTGCCGATGCAGGGGACATGGGTTCGTGCCCCGGTCTGGGAAGATCACACATGCCGCAGAGCGGCTAGGCCCGTGAGCCATGGCCGCTGAGCCTGAGCATCCGGAGCCTGTGCTCCGCGATGGGAGAGGCCACAACAGTGAGAGGCCCAAGTACCGCAAAAAAAAAAAAAAAAAAAAAAAAAAGAATAAGGCTAGAGATATACAGAGTCAAGTAGATATCCAATACTTTATTAATAAGATTTTAAAGTAGATCAAGAAAAATGGAAAGGAGAAAATTATTTTTTAAAATAGATAAATTAATTTTAGAGCTAAAGAAATACACAAGTACCAAATAGGGAGAATCAAAAGAGACACAGACCTTGATAAACTCTCATAAAATTTCATAGACCCTAGGATAAAGATAATTCTAGAGCTTCCAGGGTAAATAAATCACTTACAAAGGAACAAAAATCATACTGGAATCAGAACAGCAATACTAGATGCTAGAAGATAATGAAGAAGGGCCCTCAGAGAGGAAATGAAATATTATCCTAAGAACCAATATCTATTGAATGCCATGAGCCAGGCATTCTTTTAAATGCGTTATATAAATTATCATATTTAATCCGCTCAACAATCCTTTGAAATTGGTATAATTATTATAATTAAATACATTTTCAGATGAGGAAACTGAGGTACAAAGATTAAGCAACATTCTCCAAGTAGGACTGCTGAGAGTTCTATGTTACATAAACCATCATTCAGGTCTGAGAGCAATGTAAAAATAACTCAGATATTCATGATCTTAGTTAACATCTCTTTAAAAATTACCTGAGGATTTATTCTCAAAACAAATGGATAGACACAAACACAATAAAAGACATCATAAATGGAACAAGACAGGGAATCTGAAAAATAGCTGAGTTCACTAAGCTAATGAAAAGACATCCCTGGATGACAGTTCTATAGGAGGCTTAGAAAATAGTTCAATTTAGACTGAGCTCTGCCCACCAGAGCAACAGCCAGCTCTACCCACCACCAGTCCCTCCCAGCAGGAAACTTCCACAAGCCTCTTAGATAGCCTCATCCACCAGAGGGCAGACAGCAGAAGCAAGAAAAACTACAATCCTGCAGCCTGTGGAACAAAAACCACATTCACAGAAAGATAGACAAAATGAAAATGTAGAAGGCTAAATACCAGATGAAGGAACAAGATAAAACCCCAGAAAAACAGCTAAATGAAACGGAGATAGGCAATCTTCCAGAAAGAGAATTCAGAATAATGACAGTGAAGATGATCCAGGACCTTGGAAAAAGAATGGAGGCAAAGATCGAGAAGATACAAGAAATGTTTAACAAAGATCTAGAAGAATTAAAGAACAAACAAACAGAGATGAACAATACAATAACTGAAATGAAAAATACACTAGAAGGAATCATTAGCAGAATAACTGAGGCAGAAGAATGGATAAGTGAACTGGAAGACAGAATGATGGAATTCACTGCTGCAAAACAGAATAAAGAAAAAAGAATGAAAAGAAATGAAGACAGCCTAAGAGACCTCTGGGACAACATTAAACACAACAACATTCACGTTATAGGGGTCCCAGAAGGAGAAGAGAGAGAGAAAGGACTGGAAAAAATATTTGAAGAGATTATAGTCGAAAACGTCCATAACATGGAAAGGAAATAGCCACCCAAGTCCAGGAAGCATAGAGAGTCCCATACAGGATAAACCCAAGGAGCAACACGCTGAGACACATAGTAATCAAATTGGCAAAAATATAAAGACAAAGAAAAATCATTGAAAGTAGCAAGGGAAAAACGACAAATAACATACAAGGGAACTCCCATAAGGTTTACACCTTATTTCTCAGCAGAAACTCTACAAGCCAGATGGGAGTGGCATGATGTACTTAAAATGATGAAAGGGAAGAATCTACAACCAAGATTACTCTACCCAGCAAGGATCGCTTTCAGATTTGACAGAGAAATCAAAAGCTTTATGGACAAGCAAAAGCTAAGAGAATTCAGCACCACCAAACCAGCTCTACAACAAATGCTAAAGGAACTTCTCTAAGTGGGAAACACAAGAGAAGAAAAGGACCTACAAAAACAAACCCAAAACAATTAAGAAAATGGTCATAGGAACATACATATTGATAATCACCTTAAACGTGAATGGATTAAATGCTCCTCCCAAAAGACACAGGCTTTCTGAATGGATACAAAGACAAGACCCATATATGTGCTGTCTACAAGAGACCCACTTCAGACCTAGGGACACATACAGACTGAAAGTTAGGGTATGGAAAAAGATATCCCATGCAAATGGAAATCAAAAGTGAGCTGGTGTAGCAATACTCATATAAGATAAAATAGGCTTTAAAATGAAGAATGTTACAAGAGACAAGGAAGGACACTACATAATGATGAAGGGATCAATCCAAGAAGAAGATATAACAATTATAAATATATATGCACCCAACATAGGAGCACCTCAATATACAAGGCAACTGCTAACAGCTCTAAAAGAGGAAATCGACAGTAACACAATAATAGTGGGGGACTTTAACAGCCCATTTACACCACTGGAAAGATCATCCAAACAGAAAATTAATAAGGAAACATAAGCTTTAAATGACACAATAGACCAGATAGATTTAATTGATATTTATAGGACATTCCATCCAAAACCAGCAGAATATACTTTCTTCTCAAGTGTGAACAGAACACTCTCCAGGATAGATCATATCTTGGGTCACAAATCAAGCCTCAGTAAATTTAAGAAAATTGAAATCATATCAAGCATCTTTTCTGACCACAACGATATGAGATTAGAAATCAATTACAAGGAAAAAACGTAAAAAACACAAACACATGGAGGCTAAACAATACGTTACTAAATAACCAGGAGATCACTGAAGAAATTAAAGAGGAAGTCAAAAAATACCTAGAGACAAATGACAATGAAAACACAACGATCCAAAACCTATGGGATGCAGCAAAAGCAGTTCTAAGTGGGAAGTTTATAGCTATACAAGCCTACCTCAAGAAACAAGAAAAATCTCAAATAAACAATTGAACGTTACACCTAAAGGAACTAGAGAAAGAAGAACAATCAAAACCCAAAGTTAGCAGAAGGAAAGAAATCATCAAGATCAGAGCAGAAATAAATGAAATAGAAACAAAGAAAACAATAGGAAAGATCAATAAAAGTAAAAGCTGGTTCTTTGAGGAGATAAACAAAATTGAAAAATCAATAGCCAGACTCATCAAGAAAAAAAGGGACATTTTCATCTAAAGATGAAAAATCTGAAAGAGAAATTAAGGAAACACTCCCATGTACCACTGCAACAAAAAGAATACAATACCTAGGAATAAACCTACCTAAGGAGACAGGACAACCTGGAAGAAATGGACAAATTCTTAGGAAAGCACAACCTTCTGAGACTGAACCAGGAAGAAATAGAAAATATAAACAGACCAATCACAAGCACTGATATTGAAACTGTGATTAAAAATCTTGCAACAGATAAAAGCCCAGAACCAGATGGCTTCAAAGGTGAATTCTATAAAACATTTAGAGAAGAGCTGACACCCATCCTTCTCAAACTCTTCCAAAAAATTGCAGAGGAAGGAACACTCTGAAACGCATTCCATGAGGCCACCATCATCCTGATACCAAAACCAGACAAAGATGCTACAAAAAAAGAAAATTACAGACCAATATAACTGATGAATATAGATGCAAAAATCCTCAACAAAATACTAGCAAACAGAATCCAACAGCACATTAAACGGATCATACACCATGATCAAGTGGGATTTACCCCAAGGATGCAAGGATTCTTCAATATATGCAAATCAATCAATG